>NW_024470875.1:0-113958 GCF_017639515.1 Carcharodon carcharias | reverse complement strand
CCCTTGGTGCATGGTGCACTCTGGGACTGTGGTTTGTGATGGTGGAGGCTCCAATGTTCTTGCCCGCACTCTCCCCCTCTTATCCACCACCATCAGCATATTAGAAGGATTTGCAGGTTGACACTCAGTCTGCTTCGGCTGCGTTACGAATGTATCTTACTCGTCCATCAAGTCCCTGAACCTACAGCTTACATCCCAGACGAAACAACGCACCAAAAGTGCTACTCCTCTTCATCGAATACAGGATGGTTAATGGAACACTGGAAACAGAGGGAGCTTTACTCTGTATCTAACCCTGTGCTGTACCTGTCCTGGGAGTATTTGTTGGGGATGGTGTAGAAGGAGATTTACTCTGTATCTAACCCCTTGCTGTACCTGTCCTGGGAGTGTTTGATGGGGACAGTGTAGAGGGAGCTTTACTCTGTATCTAACCCCGTGCTGTACCTGTCCTGGGAGTGTTTGATGGGGACAGTGTAGAGGGAGATTTACTCTGTATCTAACCCCGTGCTGTACCTGTCCTGGGAGTGTTTGATGGGGACAGTGTAGAGGGAGATTTACTCTGTATCTAACCCCGTGCTGTACCTGTCCTGGGAGTGTTTGATGGGGACAGTGTAGAGGGAGATTTACTCTGTATCTAACCCCGTGCTGTACCTGTCCTGGGAGTGTTTGATGGGGACAGTGTAGAGGGAGATTTACTCTGTATCTAACCACGTGCTGTACCTGTCCTGGGAGTGTTTGACGGGGACAGTGTAGAGGGAGGTTTACTCTGTATCTAACCCCGTGCTGTACCTGTCCTGGGAGTGTTTGATGGGGACAGTGTAGAGGGAGATTTACTCTGTATCTAACCCCGGGCAGTACCTGTCCTGGGAGTGTTTGATGTGGACGGTGTAGAGGGAGCTTTACTCTGTATCTAACCCCGTGCTGTACCTGTCCTGGGAGAGTTTGATGGGGACAGTGTAGAGGGAGATTTACTCTGTATCTAACCCCGGGCAGTACCTGTCCTGGGAGTGTTTGATGTGGACGGTGTAGAGGGAGCTTTACTCTGTATCTAACCCCGTGCTGTACCTGTCCTGGGAGTGTTTGATGGGGACAGTGTAGAGGGAGATTTACTCTGTATCTAACCCCGTGCTGTACCTGTCCTGGGAGTGTTTGATGGGGACAGTGTAGAGGGAGATTTACTCTGTATCTAACCCTGTGCTGTACCTGTCCTGGGAGTGTTTGATGGGGACGGTGCAGAAGGAGCTACACAAACACTCAATGGCCTCCACCCTCCCCATCTCTGTAACCTTCTCCACAGCCCTCCCCCTTTCCTCCTCAGGCCCCTACAACCATCGAGATCTCTGAACTTCTCCAATTGTGGCCTCTGGCACATACCCCTCCAGCCCCACACTGATTTCCATTGCTCCGCCACTGGCAGGTGTCCCTCTGCTGTCTGGTCCTTCAGTTCTGGAATTCCCTCCCTCAACCTTCCCCTCCCTCCTTTAAGACGCTCGGTAAAACCGGCCTCCCCGACTGAGGGTTTGGCCGCCCCGCTCTAATATCTCCTCGCGGGCCAATGTTTGTACAAAGCACCTTTGACATCCCCATCTAAATGCATGCGGTTGTTGGCACGCATCTGGCAGACTGAGTCGGCCCTGTAAGTCACTCAACTCCGACAATGAGGTTCCAGAGATCAGCAAAAGTAAGATGCTTATTTCGAGTGTTTTAATGAAAACTCCATCAGTGTTGTAGCTTCTTTGGTCTGTTGTTGATACAGAGCTCACAGTTCACTTGCTGCCCCTGATATATTGGATCTTAAGTTTGTGATGGCATTCAGGAAAGCCGTAGCTCCTCCGCAATGGAGCTGTTACATTTATAAATAACCAGTTAGGGCCTCCCCCAGCTGGAGTACCCTGTCCCCAATCCCGGGCCCCGCACTTCAGGAAGGATGTCGAGGATCTCGGAGAGGGTGCAGAGGGAGATTTACCAGAACGGTACCGAGGGGGGGAGGATGAGGGGACTTCAGTTCACGTGGAGGGACTGGAGAAGCTGGGATTGTTCTCCTTACAGCAGAGAAGGTTAAGGGAGTGGGGGCGGGGGAGATTGAATCGAGACGTTCAGAATCACGAAGGGAGGGGGTTTGGGTAGAGTAGAGAAGGAGAGACTGTTTCCAGTGGTGGGAGGGTCGGTAACCAGAGGGGACACAGATTGAAGAGAATCGGTAACAGAACCAGAGGGTGGGGGGAGATAAGGAGCATTATTTTTTTATAAACACAGCGAGTTGTTGTGATCTGGAAGGCGCTGCCTGAAAGGGCGGTGGAAGCAGATTCAATAGGAACTTTCCAAAGGGGGGAATCGGATAAATACTGGAAGGGGAAAACTGTGCAGGGATATGGGGTGGGGGGGGAGAAGAGGGGGGTGCTGGGTGGGGGAAGAGCAGTGGTGACTAACTGGACAGATGTTTCACAAAGAGCCGGCTGGCACAGGTACGATGGGCCGAAAGGCCTCATGCTCTGTGAAGGAGAAGCGCTGGGACCTGGTTGAGGGTGCACAGAGCTGGACAGTCGGCGATCCAACCCTGGAGAGAATCTCAGCACCCTGTTCATTGGACAGGGGGGAAGGACTGGGACGAAGTCAGATTCATATCTACAGCGGGGTAGAAGCTGGAAGCTGGGGCCGGGGGGGGGGGGCAGCTGGTGTTGCTGTTCCGGAGTTGGCTGGAGTTCCACATGACACGTACATCAGGCAGGTGATGAAGGCAGGTTTCTGGCAGCGTCCTGAGCTGTGGGTCCTCCACTCGAGGGTGTAGTCCAGCTATCGGCAGGCCCGAGCGGGTCCGGCGAACGGTCACTGCCTTTCTGCACAGCGGCTCAGTGGGATCTCCCCGTCGTACAGTCAGTCAGGGTCGGCCGCCTCAGTTCCCCTCGGCGTGTCTGGGGGGGGAGGGGAGGTGGTGGGGTGGGGTGGGGTCCCTTCCCCCCTGCTCACTCAGCTGGCTGCTTCCCTCGTGCCGTTCTGATCCCTGGTCCCTCGCAGCTGGGGGTCTGCCTGCGATGCTCCCTGGAGCTGAGTGACAGGAAAGAGAGGTGGTCAGGCAGGATGTAGGGGAGCAGGGGGGTGAATACCACTGCTTTGCCCCAAGGTGGGGGAGTTTCTCCAAACACTGCAGCACTGATAAAAAGATAATGGGAGGGTGGGGGATTCAGAGACAACGTCAGCGAGACCCAGATCCCCCTCACTCCCCGGGACACCGAGTCCCTCCCCCCTTGCTCCCCGGGACACCGAGTCCCTCCCCCCTCGCTCCCCGGGACACCGAGTCTCCACCCCCCTCGCTCCCCGGGACACCGAGTCTCCACCCCCGTCGCTCCCCGGGACACCGAGTCTCCACCCCCGTCGCTCCCCGGGACACCGAGCCTCCACCCCACCCACCCTCGCTCCCCGGGACACCGAGCCGAGTCCCTCCCCCATCGCTCCCCGGGACAGAGAGCCTCCCCCCTCGCTCCCCGCGACAGAGTGCCTCCCCCCCTCGCTCCCCGCGACAGAGAGCCTCCCCCCCTCGCTCCCCGCGACAGAGTGCCTCCCCCCCTCGCTCCCCGCGACAGAGAGCCTCCCCCCTCGCTCCCCGCGACAGAGAGCCTCCCCCCTCGCTCCCCGCGACAGAGAGCCTCCCCCCTCGCTCCCCGCGACAGAGAGCCTCCCCCCTCGCTCCCCGGGACACCGAGTCACCGCCCCCTCGCTCCCCGGGACACCGAGTCCCTCCCCCTCGCTCCCCGGGACACCGAGTCCCTCCCCCTCGCTCCCCGGGACACCGAGTCCCTCCCCCTCGCTCCCCGGGACACCGAGTCTCCACCCCCCTCGCTCCCCGGGACACCGAGTCCCTCCCCCTCGCTCCCCGGGACACCGAGTCCCTCCCCCTCGCTCCCCGGGACACCGAGTCCCTCCCCCTCGCTCCCCGGGACACCGAGTCCCTCCCCCTCGCTCCCCGCGACAGAGAGCCTCCCCCCTCGCTCCCCGCGACAGAGAGCCTCCCCCCTCGCTCCCCGCGACAGAGAGCCTCCCCCCTCGCTCCCCGCGACAGAGAACCTCCCCCCTCGCTCCCCGCGACAGAGAGCCTCCCCCCTCGCTCCCCGCGACAGAGAGCCTCCCCCCTCGCTCCCCGCGACAGAGAGCCTCCCCCCTCGCTCCCCGCGACAGAGAGCCTCCCCCCTCGCTCCCCGCGACAGAGAACCTCCCCCCTCGCTCCCCGCGACAGAGAGCCTCCCCCCTCGCTCCCCGCGACAGAGAACCTCCCCCCTCGCTCCCCGCGACAGAGAGCCTCCCCCCTCGCTCCCCGCGACAGAGAGCCTCCCCCCTCGCTCCCCGCGACAGAGAGCCTCCCCCCTCGCTCCCCGCGACAGAGTCTCCCCCCTCGCTCCCCGCGACAGAGAGCCTACCCCCTCGCTCCCCGCGACAGAGAGCCTACCCCCTCGCTCCCCGGGACAGAGAGTCTCCCCCCTCGCTCCCCGGGACACCGAGTCCCTCCCCCTCGCTCCCCGCGACAGAGAGCCTACCCCCTCGCTCCCCGGGACACCGAGTCCCTCCCCCTCGCTCCCCGGGACACCGAGTCCCTCCCCCTCGCTCCCCGGGACACCGAGTCCCTCCCCCTCGCTCCCCGGGACACCGAGTCCCTGCCTCTCGCTCCCCGGGACACCGAGTCCCTCCCCCTCGCTCCCCGGGACACCGAGTCCCCTCCCTCTCGCTCCCCGGGACACCGAGTCCCTCCCTCTCGCTCCCCGGGACACCGAGTCCCTGCCTCTCGCTCCCCGGGACACCGAGTCCCTCCCCCTCGCTCCCCGGGACACCGAGTCCCTCCCTCTCGCTCCCCGGGACACCGAGTCCCTCCCTCTCGCTCCCCGGGACACCGAGTCCCTCCCTCTCGCTCCCCGGGACACCGAGTCCCTCCCTCTCGCTCCCCGGGTCACCGAGTCCCTCCCTCTCGCTCCCCGGGACACCGAGTCCCTCCCTCTCGCTCCCCGGGACACCGAGTCCCTCCCTCTCGCTCCCCGGGACACCGAGTCCCTCCCTCTCGCTCCCCGGGACACCGAGTCCCTCCCTCTCGCTCCCCGGGACACCGAGTCCCTCCCTCTCGCTCCCCGGGACACCGAGTCCCTCCCTCTCGCTCCCCGGGACACCGAGTCCCTCCCTCTCGCTCCCCGGGACACCGAGTCCCTCCCTCTCGCTCCCCGGGACACCGAGTCCCTCCCTCTCGCTCCCCGGGACACCGAGTCCCTCCCTCTCGCTCCCCGGGACACCGAGTCCCTCCCTCTCGCTCCCCGGGACACCGAGTCCCTCCCTCTCGCTCCCCGGGACACCGAGTCCCTCCCTCTCGCTCCCCGGGACACCGAGTCCCTCCCTCTCGCTCCCCGGGACACCGAGTCCCTCCCTCTCGCTCCCCGGGACACCGAGTCCCTCCCTCTCGCTCCCCGGGACACCGAGTCCCTCCCTCTCGCTCCCCGGGACACCGAGTCCCTCCCTCTCGCTCCCCGGGACACCAAGTCTCCCCCCGCGAACAGTGTTGAAGGGTGGCTGTGGGGGCAGCTGGATAGACACACGAGGGAGGAAGCAGTAGAAGGACATGGCGATGGGGGCGGGTGAGGTGAAGTGGGGGACGGTGGTGGTGGTGGTGGGAGGGAGGAGGAGGCTGGCGTGCAGCAGAAACACCGGCAGGGAGCGGATGTGCCGACAGAGCTGTTTGTACGCCGGACGGACAGACGGACGGGGATGTTGGAGGGTGCCGGGGGTCCGAGGAACTCACCTGCCTGGGGAGTCCTGTGGCCCGCGTGTTTAAGCGTCCCGTCTCAGAAGGCCTCAGGGTGCCGGGTGTGGGGTAGTGGTGGCGAGGGGTCAGCTCAGAGCCATCGTGGCGGGGCCTGGGTGGTCTGTCCGTCAGCTCTGGCTCGCTCGCTGACTGCCCCCCGGGAGCCAGGGTGGGGTCAAACAGCAGTGAAGGGGGCCACTGCGGGTCATCTCCTACCACATCCAGGCAGTCCTGTCAGGCCCCACACGCACACACACACAAACACACACACACACACAAACACACACACGGGGCGAGGGAGAGAAAACAGCACAGTGTTAACTGGGCTTCAGAGAGACACAGCGAGAGAGAGAGACGGGGGATAGAGCAAGGCAGAGGGAGCTCTGGCAGGGCGGGGAGGGGGAAATGAGCGAGCACGGAGTGGAGGGGAGAGAAAGAGCGGACAGGGGGAGCACTGGTGGTGGTGAGGGGGGAGAGAGGGCAGAGGCAGCGAGTGAGCACTGTCGGGGGGGGGGGGGGGGGGGGGGGGGAAGAGGGGAGCAGAGAAAGCGGCCAAGCACCGGTTTGCGGGGGGGGGGGGGGGGAAGAGGCAGCGAGTGAGCAGCAGGAGGAGTGGGGGTGGGGGGCAGAGAGAGAGAGAGAGAGAGAGAGGAGAGAGATGCAGTGGCACAGCCTGGACGTTTAAACCGAGATATCCCCACGATTCCAGGATATTTCACCGGCGAGGTGGTCCGGACATTGCCGCGAGGTGCCTGGGGGTAACTCAGTGTGTCCCTTTCCGATGAATTGGCAGAACCACAGGGGGTGAGCCCAGGACAGCCAACAGACCACAGAAAGAAGCATTTACTCTGGGCGCCTGTTTGAAACCCTCGGCTACAGCAAAGCCGTTGGCCTTGATTCAGGGCCTGTCACCCACACCGTAACCAGCTGCTGCAGACTGACCCAGCGCCTGTCCCTCAGACCCCTCCCTCCCCGCACTGTAACCAGCTGCTGCAGACTGACCCAGCGCCTGTCCCTCAGATCCTCCCCCGCACTGTAATCAGCTGCTGCAGACTGACCCAGCGCCTGTCCCTCAGACCCTCCCCCGCACTGTAACCAGCTGCTGCAGACTGACCCAGCACCTGTCCCTCAGACCCTCACCTGCACCGTAACCAGCTGCTGCAGACTGACCCAGCACCTGTCCCTCAGACCCTCACCTGCACTGTAACCAGCTGCTGCAGACTGACCCAGCGCCTGTCCCTCAGACCCTCCCCCGCACTGTAATCAGCTGCTGCAGACTGACCCAGCGCCTGTCCCTCAGACCCTCCCCCGCACTGTAACCAGCTGCTGCAGACTGACCCAGCACCTGTCCCTCAGACCCTCACCTGCACCGTAACCAGCTGCTGCAGACTGACCCAGCGCCTGTCCCTCAGACCCTCACCTGCACCGTAACCAGCTGCTGCAGACTGACCCAGCGCCTGTCCCTCAGACCCCTCCCTCCCTGCACTGTAACCAACTGCTGCAGACTGACCCAGCGCCTGTCCCTCAGACCCCTCCCTCCCCGCACTGTAACCAGCTGCTGCAGACTGACCCAGCGCCTGTCCCTCAGACCCTCCCCCGCACTGTAATCAGCTGCTGCAGACTGACCCAGCGCCTGTCCCTCAGACCCCTCCCTCCCCGCACTGTAATCAGCTGCTGCAGACTGACCCAGCGCCTGTCCCTCAGACCCTCCCCCGCACTGTAATCAGCTGCTGCAGACTGACCCAGCGCCTGTCCCTCAGACCCTCCCCCGCACTGTAATCAGCTGCTGCAGACTGACCCAGCGCCTGTCCCTCAGACCCCTCCCTCCCCGCACTGTAACCAGCTGCTGCAGACTGACCCAGCGCCTGTCCCTCAGACCCCCCCCTCCCCGCACTGTAACCAGCTGCTGCAGACTGACCCAGCGCCTGTCCCTCAGACCCCTCCCTCCCCGCACTGTAACCAGCTGCTGCAGACTGACCCAGCGCCTGTCCCTCAGACCCTCCCCGCACTGTAACCAGCTGCTGCAGACTGACCCAGCGCCTGTCCCTCAGACCCTCCCCTGCACCGTAACCAGCTGCTGCAGACTGACCCAGCGCCTGTCCCTCAGACCCTCCCCGCACCGTAACCAGCTGCTGCAGACTGACCCAGCGCCTGTCCCTCAGACCCTCACCTGCACCGTAACCAGCTGCTGCAGACTGACCCAGCGCCTGTCTCTCAGACCCTCCCCGCACCGTAACCAGCTGCTGCAGACTGACCCAGCGCCTGTCCCTCAGACCCCTCCCTCCCCGCACTGTAACCAGCTGCTGCAGACTGACCCAGCGCCTGTCCCTCAGACCCCTCCCTCCCTGCACTGTAACCAACTGCTGCAGACTGACCCAGCGCCTGTCCCTCAGACCCTCCCCCGCACTGTAACCAGCTGCTGCAGACTGACCCAGCGCCTGTCCCTCAGACCCTCCCCCGCACTGTAATCAGCTGCTGCAGACTGACCCAGCGCCTGTCCCCACCCCTGGCCCAGGATCCCATCCGTTACTCACGTCACTGAACTCCAGCGGCAGGATTTCGGTGGGCTGCAGCTCGGCGGCGCTCAGGTACATGTCGGCCGGCCCGCTGTCCAGCGGCTCGGAGGCTGAGAATCCCCCCTCGGGCCGGTACATCAGCGGGGGCACCTGGAGGTGGAGCGGGCAGCAGGGGTCCTCCGAGAGGCACACCATCACCGGCTTGGTGCAGGGCACCTCGTTCACCCCCGCACACGTCTTGAAGAGCACCTGGCTGGGGTCCTGGAGGATATCTGAGGCGGCAGGGTCAAGGGAAGCAGCATCTGGATCTCACGTGGAGCCGGACCACACAGAGCTACACCCCACCACCTCTCGCAGAACGATCAAGTTGCTTATCTGACCCCCCCACCCGCGGTACTGGATGAACAGGAATCCCACCACCCCCCTCCCCACCCCCCCACAGTGAAGCCATTGTTTTCAGTTCCTGCTCCACACTGACTCTGCCCTGCTCTGGCAGCAGTCCAGCATTCAGCCAGTCAGTCTGTTCACAACCTCGCTCTCACATTAACCTAACGTCTGCACCTTCAGAAAGGCCAGCGCCCGACCTCCGCCCCATCTCAGCTCACCTGCTGCTGAAACCCTCATTCATACCCCTCTTACCCCAAGACTCGACGATTCCAACCTGCTTCGGGCTGATTTTCCACATTCTACTCTCCATATACTAGAGATTATTCAAACCTCTGCTGCCTGTGTCTTTAAATTGCACTGTTGGCCGAATGACTCAGGCTCACTGACTGACACTGGCTCCTGGTCTGGCCAAGCCTCCAATTTAAAATCCATATCCTTCTTTACAAATCCCTCCACACCCTCCCCATCCCTGTAACCTCCTCCAGCCCCTACAACCCTCCCTATCACTGTAACCTCCTCCAGCCCCTACAACCCTATATCTGTAACCTCCTCCAGTCCCTACAACCCTCCCTATCTCTGTAACCTCCTCCAGCCCCTACACACCTCCCTATCTCTGTAACCTCCTCCAGCCCCTACAACCCTCCCTATCCCTGTAACCTCCTCCAGCCCCTACAACCCTCCCTATCCCTGTAACCTCCTCCAGCCCCTACAACCCTCCCTATCCCTGTAACCTCCTCCAGCCCCTACAACCCTCCCTATCTCTGTAACCTCCTCCAGCCCCTACAACCCTCCCTATCTCTGTAACCTCCTCCAGCCCCTACACCCCGCCCTATCTCTGTAACCTCCTCCAGCCCCTACACCCCTCCCTATCTCTGTAACCTCCTCCAGCCCCCAAAAACCCTCCCTATCCCTGTAACCTCCTCCAGCCCCTACAACCCTCCCTATCTCTGTAACCTCCTCCAGCCCTACAACGCTCCCTAACTCTGTAACCTCCTCCAGCCCCTACACACCTCCCTATCTCTGTAACCTCCTCCAGCCCCTACAACCATCCCTATCCCTGTAACCTCCTCCAGCCCCTACAACCCTCCCTATCCCTGTAACCTCCTCCAGCCCCTACAACCCTGCCTATCCCTGTAACCTCCTCCAGCCCCTACAACCCTCCCTATCTCTGTAACCTCCTCCAGCCCCTACAACCCTCCCTATCTCTGTAACCTCCTCCAGCCCCTACACCCCGCCCTATCTCTGTAACCTCCTCCAGCCCCTACACCCCTCCCTAACTCTGTAACCTCCTCCAGCCCCCAAAAACCCTCCCTATCCCTGTAACCTCCTCCAGCCCCTACGACCCTCCCTATCTCTGTAACCTCCTCCAGTCCCTACAACCCTCCCTATCTCTGTAACCTCCTCCAGCCCCTACACACCTCCCTATCTCTGTAAACTACTCCAGCCCCTACAACCCTCCCTATCGCTGTAACCTCCTCCAGCCCCTACAACCCTCCCTATCCCTGTAACCTCCTCCAGCCCCTACAACCCTCCTTATCTGTAACCTCCTCCAGCCCCTACAACCCTCCTTATCTCTGTAAACTCTTCCAGCCCCTACACACCACCCTATCTCTGTAACCTTCTCCAGCCCCTACAGCCCTCCCTATCTCTGTAACCTCCTCCAGCCCCTACAACCCTCCTTATCTGCAACCTCCTCCAGCCCCGACAACCCTCCTTATCTGTAACCTCCTCCAGCCCCTACAACCCTCCCTATCTCTGTAACCTCCTTCAGCCCCTACAACCCTCCCTATCTCTGTAACCTCCTCCAGCCGCTACACCCCTCCCTATCTCTGTAACCTCCTTCAGCCCCTACACACCACCCTATCTCTGTAACGTTCTCCAGCCCCTACAGCCCTCCCTATCTCTGTAACCTCCTCCAGCCCCTACAACCCTCCTTATCTCTGCAACCTCCTCCAGCCCCTACAACCCTCCTTATCTCTGTAACCTCCTCCAGCCCCTACAACCCTCCCTTATCTCTGTAACCTCCTCCAGCCCCTACAACCCTCCCTATCTCTGTAACCTCCTCCAGCACCCTACACCCCTCCCTATCTCTGTAACCTCCTCCAGCCCCTAAAACCCTCCCTATCTCTGTAACCTCCTCCAGCCCCTACACCCCCTTCCTATCTCTGTAACCTCCTCCAGCCCCTACACCCCTCCCTATCTCTGTAACCTCCTCCAGCCCCTACAACCCTCCTTATCTCTGCAACCTCCTCCAGCCCCTACAACCCTCCTTATCTCTGTAACCTCCTCCAGCCCCTACAACCCTCCCTTATCTCTGTAACCTCCTCCAGCCCCTACAACCCTCCCTATCTCTGTAACCTCCTCCAGCCCCTAAAACCCTCCCTATCTCTGTAACCTCCTCCAGCCCCCTACACCCCCTTCCTATCTCTGTAACCTCCTCCAGCCCCTACACCCCTCCCTATCTCTGTAACCTCCTCCAGCCCCCTAAAACTCTCCCTATCTCTGTAACCTCCTCCAGTCCCTACAACTCCCCCTATCTCTGTAACCTACTCCAGCCCCTACACCCCTCCCTATCTCTGTAACCTCCTACAGTCCCTACAACCCTCCCTATCTCTGTAACCTCCTCCAGCCCCTACAACCCTCCCTATATCTGTAACCTACTCCAGCCCCTACAACCCTTCCTATCTCTGTAACCGCCTCCAGCCCCTACAACCCTCCCTATCTCTGTAACCGCCTCCAGCCCCTACACCCCTCCCTATCTCTGTAACGTCCTCCAGCCCCTACAGCCCTCCCTATCTCTGTAACCTCCTCCAGCCCCTACAACCCTCCTTATCTCTGTAACCTCCTCCAGCCCCTACAACCCTCCCTTATCTCTGTAACCTCCTCCAGCCCCTACAACCCTCCCTATCTCTGTAACCTCCTCCAGCCCCCTACAACCCTCCCTATCTCTGTAACCTCCCCCAGCCCCTACAACCCTCCCTATCTCTGTAACCTCCTCCAAACCCCTACACCCCCTTCCTATCTCTGTAACCTCCTCCAGCCCCTACACCCCTCCCTATCTCTGTAACCTCCTCCAGCCCCTACAACCCTCCTTATCTCTGTAACCTCCTCCAGCCTCTACACCCCTCCCTATCTCTGTAACCTCCTCCAGCCCCTACACCCCTCCCTATCTCTGTAACCTCCTCCAGCCCCTACAACCCTCCCTACCCCTGTAACCTCCTCCAGCCCCTACAACCCTCCCTATCTCTGTAACCTCCTCCAGTCCCTACAACCCTCCCTATCTCTGTAACCTCCTCCAGCCCCTACACACTTCCCTATCTCTGTAACCTCCTCCAGCCCCTACAGCCCTCCCTATCCCTGTAACCTCCTCCAGCCCCTACAGCCCTCCCTATTCCTGTAACCTCCTCCAGCCCCTACAACCCTCCCTATCCCTGTAACCTCCTCCAGCCCCTACAACCCTCCCTATCTCTGTAACCTCCTCCAGCCCCTACAACCCTCCCTATCCCTGTAACCTCCTCCAGCCCCTACAACCCTATATCTGTAACCTCCTCCAGTCCCTACAACCCTCCCTATCTCTGTAACCTCCTCCAGCCCCTACACACCTCCCTATCTCTGTAACCTCCTCCAGCCCCTACAACCCTCCCTATCCCTGTAACCTCCTCTAGCCCCTACAACCCTCCCTATCCCTGTAACCTCCTCCAGCCCCTACACCCCTCCCTATCTCTGTAACCTCCTCCAGCCCCTACAACCCTCCCTATCCCTGTAACCTCCTCCAGCCCCTACAACCCTCCTATCTCTGTAACCTCCTCCACTCACTACAACCCTCCCTATCTCTGTAACCTCCTCCAGCCCCCTACACACCTCCCTATCTCTGTAACCTCCTCCAGCCCCTACAGCCCTCCCTATCCCTGTAACCTCCTCCAGCCCCTACAGCCCTCCCTATCCCTGTAACCTCCTCCAGCCCCTACAGCCCTCCCTATCCCTGTAACCTCCTCGAGCCCCTACAACCCTCCCTATCTCTGTAACCTCCTCCAGCCCCTACAACCCTCCCTATCTCTGTAACCTCCTTCAGCCCCTACAACCCTCCCTATCTCTGTAACCTCCTCCAGCCCCTACACCCCTCCCTATCTCTGTAACCTCCTTCAGCCCCTACACACCACCCTATCTCTGTAACCTTCTCCAGCCCCTACAGCCCTCCCTATCTCTGTAACCTCCTCCAGCCCCTACAACCCTCCTTATCTCTGCAACCTCCTCCAGCCCCTACAACCCTCCTTATCTCTGTAACCTCCTCCAGCCCCTACAACCCTCCCTTATCTCTGTAACCTCCTCCAGCCCCTACAACCCTCCCTATCTCTGTAACCTCCTCCAGCACCCTACACCCCTCCCTATCTCTGTAACCTCCTCCAGCCCCTACAACCCTCCCTATCTCTGTAACCTCCTCCAGCCCCCTACACCCCTTTCCTATCTCTGTAACCTCCTCCAGCCCCTACACCCCTCCCTATCTCTGTAACCTCCTCCAGCCCCTACAACCCTCCTTATCTCTGCAACCTCCTCCAGCCCCTACAACCCTCCTTATCTCTGTAACCTCCTCCAGCCCCTACAACCCTCCCTTATCTCTGTAACCTCCTCCAGCCCCTACAACCCTCCCTATCTCTGTAACCTCCTCCAGCCCCTACAACCCTCCCTATCTCTGTAACCTCCTCCAGCCCCCTACACCCCCTTCCTATCTCTGTAACCTCCTCCAGCCCCTACACCCCCCCCTATCTCTGTAACCTCCTCCAGCCCCCTAAAACTCTCCCTATCTCTGTAACCTCCTCCAGTCCCTACAACTCCCCCTATCTCTGTAACCTACTCCAGCCCCTACACCCCTCCCTATCTCTGTAACCTCCTACAGTCCCTACAACCCTCTCTATCTCTGTAACCTCCTCCAGCCCCTACAACCCTCCCTATATCTGTAACCTACTCCAGCCCCTACAACCCTCCCTATCTCTGTAACCGCCTCCAGCCCCTACAACCCTCCCTATCTCTGTAACCTCCTTCAGCCCCTACAACCCTCCCTATCTCTGTAACCTCCTCCAGCCGCTACACCCCTCCCTATCTCTGTAACCTCCTTCAGCCCCTACACACCACCCTATCTCTGTAACGTTCTCCAGCCCCTACAGCCCTCCCTATCTCTGTAACCTCCTCCAGCCCCTACAACCCTCCTTATCTCTGCAACCTCCTCCAGCCCCTACAACCCTCCTTATCTCTGTAACCTCCTCCAGCCCCTACAACCCTCCCTTATCTCTGTAACCACCTCCAGCCCCTACAACCCTCCCTATCTCTGTAACCTCCTCCAGCACCCTACACCCCTCCCTATCTCTGTAACCTCCTCCAGCCCCTAAAACCCTTCCTATCTCTGTAACCTCCTCCAGCCCCCTACACCCCCTTCCTATCTCTGTAACCTCCTCCAGCCCCTACACCCCTCCCTATCTCTGTAACCTCCTCCAGCCCCTACAACCCTCCTTATCTCTGCAACCTCCTCCAGCCCCTACAACCCTCCTTATCTCTGTAACCTCCTCCAGCCCCTACAACCCTCCCTTATCTCTGTAACCTCCTCCAGCCCCTACAACCCTCCCTATCTCTGTAACCTCCTCCAGCCCCTACAACCCTCCCTATCTCTGTAACCTCCTCCAGCCCCCTACACCCCCTTCCTATCTCTGTAACCTCCTCCAGCCCCTACACCCCTCCCTATCTCTGTAACCTCCTCCAGCCCCCTAAAACTCTCCCTATCTCTGTAACCTCCTCCAGTCCCTACAACTCCCCCTATCTCTGTAACCTACTCCAGCCCCTACACCCCTCCCTATCTCTGTAACCTCCTCCAGTCCCTACAACCCTCCCTATCTCTGTAACCTCCTCCAGCCCCTACAACCCTCCCTATATCTGTAACCTACTCCAGCCCCTACAACCCTTCCTATCTCTGTAACCGCCTCCAGCCCCTACAACCCTCCCTATCTCTGTAACCGCCTCCAGCCCCTACACCCCTCCCTATCTCTGTAACCTCCTCCAGCCCCTACAGCCCTCCCTATCTCTGTAACCTCCTCCAGCCCCTACAACCCTCCTTATCTCTGTAACCTCCTCCAGCCCCTACAACCCTCCCTTATCTCTGTAACATCCTCCAGCCCCTACAACTCTTCCTATCTCTGTAACATCCTCCAGCCCCTACAACCCTCCCTATCTCTGTAACCTCCCCCAGCCCCTACAACCCTCCCTATCTCTGTAACCTCCTCCAAACCCCTACACCCCCCTTCCTATCTCTGTAACCTCCTCCAGCCCCTACACCCCTCCCTATCTCTGTAACCTCCTCCAGCCCCTACAACCCTCCTTATCTCTGTAACCTCCTCCAGCCTCTACACCCCTCCCTATCTCTGTAACCTCCTCCAGCCCCTACACCCCTCCCTATCTCTGTAACCTCCTCCAGCCCCTACAACCCTCCCTATCCCTGTAACCTCCTCCAGCCCCTACAACCCTCCCTATCTCTGTAACCTCCTCCAGTCCCTACAACCCTCCCTATCTCTGTAACCTCCTCCAGCCCCTACACCCCTCCCTATCTCTGTAACCTCCTCCAGCCCCCTAAAACTCTCCCTATCTCTGTAACCTCCTCCAGTCCCTACAACTCCCCCTATCTCTGTAACCTACTCCAGCCCCTACACCCCTCCCTATCTCTGTAACCTCCTACAGTCCCTACAACCCTCCCTATCTCTGTAACCTCCTCCAGCCCCTACAACCCTCCATATATCTGTAACCTACTCCAGCCCCTACAACCCTCCCTATCTCTGTAACCGCCTCCAGACCCTACACCCCTCCCTATCTCTGTAACCTCCTGCAGCCCCTACACACCACCCTATCTCTGTAACCTTCTCCAACCCCTACAGCCCTCCCTATCTCTGTAACCTCCTCCAGCCCCTACAACCCTCCTTATCTGCAACCTCCTCCAGCCCCTACAACCCTCCTTATCTGTAACCTCCTCCAGCCCCTACAACCCTCCCTATCTCTGTAACCTCCTCCAGCCCCTACACCCCTCCCTATCTCTGTAACCTCCTCCAGCCCCTACACACCACCCTATCTCTGTAACCTCCTCCAGCCCCCTACAACCCTCCCTATCTCTGTAACCTCCTCCAGCCCCTACAACCCTCCCTATCCCTGTAACCTCCTCCAGCCCCTACAACCCTCCCTATCTCTGTAACCTCCTCCAGTCCCTACAACCCTCCCTATCTCTGTAACCTCCTCCAGCCCCTACACCCCTCCCTATCTCTGTAACCTCCTCCAGCCCCCTAAAACTCTCCCTATCTCTGTAACCTCCTCCAGTCCCTACAACTCCCCCTATCTCTGTAACCTACTCCAGCCCCTACACCCCTCCCTATCTCTGTAACCTCCTACAGTCCCTACAACCCTCCCTATCTCTGTAACCTCCTCCAGCCCCTACAACCCTCCCTATATCTGTAACCTACTCCAGCCCCTACAACCCTCCCTATCTCTGTAACCGCCTCCAGACCCTACACCCCTCCCTATCTCTGTAACCTCCTGCAGCCCCTACACACCACCCTATCTCTGTAACCTTCTCCAACCCCTACAGCCCTCCCTATCTCTGTAACCTCCTCCAGCCCCTACAACCCTCCTTATCTGCAACCTCCTCCAGCCCCTACAACCCTCCTTATCTGTAACCTCCTCCAGCCCCTACAACCCTCCCTATCTCTGTAACCTCCTCCAGCCCCTACACCCCTCCCTATCTCTGTAACCTCCTCCAGCCCCTACACACCACCCTATCTCTGTAACCTCCTCCAGCCCCCTACAACCCTCCCTATCTCTGTAACCTCCTCCAGCCCCTACAACCCTCCCTATCCCTGTAATCTCCTCCAACCCCTATAACCCCATCCTATCAGCTTCCCTACCCACACCCCAACCCGCCCCCTCCCTTACCCACTAACCCGCACGCTCCCCTACCCACCCCACCCTTAACCTGCCCCCTCCCCTACCACCAACCCGCCTCCTCCCCACTCCCCCGTCCCATCCCTTCCCATATCCACCCCACCCCCCCACCCTACACCCCCGCCCCCACCCTTCCCACCAACCCAACCCCACTCCTACCCCTCCCCACTCCCCTATCCACCAACCCGCCCCCTCCCCTACCCACCACCTCCCCTACCTACCACCCTGTCCCTTCCCCAGTCCCTTACCCACCACTCCGCCCCCTCCCCACCAACCTGCCCACTCCCCTCCCCACCAACCCGCCTCCTTCCCTAAACACATTGTTGGGCTCATTTTGCCGCCCACCCCCACCCAGCACCGGCTGGAATCCTCGCTGGCTTCCAGACAGACAGAGCTACGTGGTGGGGGGGGAGATGAAGGATACGGGAATGGCAGTGCCGGCTCATCGGGAGGGAGGGAGCAGGGCAGCGAGTCCCCTCGGTGACTGCCGTGCATCGCTGGGCTGCACGGAGAGAAGCTGCATGTGCCTGTTGACAGGAGAGCAACAATCCATTAACTGCATGGCTTTAGGAGGCAGGAGCTGCCGGAGGGGACAGGGACACGGGTACAGTCACAGAGAGAGAGAGAGAGAGACGCGTGCCTCACACGCCCCATTAACTGCATGGCTTTAGGAGGCAGGAGCTGCCGGAGGGGACAGGGACACGGGTACAGTCACAGAGAGAGAGAGAGAGAGACGCGTGCCTCACACGCCCCATTAACTGCATGGCTTTAGGAGGCAGGAGCTGCCGGAGGGGACAGGGACACGGGTACAGTCACAGAGACACACGCGCCTCACACGCCCCATTAACTGCATGGCTTTAGGAGGCAGGAGCTGCCGGAGGGGACAGGGACACGGGTACAGTCACACAGAGACAGGCGCCTCACACTCCCCCATTACCTGCTGCGCAGCTCCCTCTGTGACCAGCAGCCTTCGCTCCTTTAGCTGATGGTGCAGCAGTGCCTCCACACCGTAACGCCTCCGGTACCGCCTCAGGGCCTTCAGCTTCTGATGGTCGACCCGCTCTCTGGACGAGGTGCCCTCTGGCCCGGGCAGTAAGCTGCTACCTACCGGGGGGAGAGAGACGTTTATCCAATGCCCCTTTCCAAAGTTACTGCTGAACCTGCTCCCACCTCCCAGTCAGGCAGTGCCTTTCAGATGCTAAACTCACACTGCACAGAGGATGTTTCCCGGTGTTGCCTCCAGTTCTTTTGCCAATGACTGTAAACCGTTATGACCCTTATCGAAAGCTCATTGTGATTCTGAACGTCTCGATTCAATCTCTCCCCCCACCCCCCTCCTCCCTTAACCTTCTCTGCTCTAAGGAGAACAATCCCAGCTTCTCCAGTCCTTCCACGTCAACTGAAGTCCCCTCATCACCCCCCACAGGATCCCGTTCTGGTAAATCTCACTCCGCACCCTCTCCGAGAATCTCGACATCCACTCTGTAGTGAGGGGCCTGGGATTAGGGACACTCTACTCCAACTGGGGCCTAACCAGTGTTTCCTAATGGGTTTAATAATGGGGGGTGCCATTCGCCCCACTGCAGTTCCCAGTCAAGCAGCACCTCGATTCCAAATTGCTCATCCTCATCTTCAAATCCTTCCATGGCCTCTTTGTCCCTTATCTCTGTAACCTCCTCCAGTCCCTACACCCCTCCCTATCTCTGTAACCTCCTCCAGCCCCTACACCCCTCCCTATCTCTGTAACCTCCTCCAGCCCCTACACCCCTATCTCTGTAACCTCCTCCAGCACGGTACAACCCTATCTCTGTAACCTCCTCCAGCCCCTACAACCCTCCCTATCTCTGTAACCTCCTCCAGCCCCTACAACCCTCCTTATCCCTGTAACCTCCTCCAACCCCCTACAACCCTCCTTATCTCTGAAAGCTCCTCCAGCCCCTACAACCCTATGTCTGTAACCTCCTCCAGCCCCTACACCCCTCCCTATCTCTGTAACCTCCTCCAGCCCCTACACCCCTCCCTATCTCTGTAACCTCCTCCAGCCCCTACACCCCTCCCTATCTCTGAAACCGCCTCCAGCCCCTACAACCCTATGTCTGTAACCTCCTCCAGCCCTTACACCCCTATCTCAAACCTCCTCCAGCCCCTTCACACCTCCTTATCTCTGTAACCTCCTCCAGTCCTTACACCCCTCGCTATCTCTGTAACCTCCTCCAGCCCCTACAACCCTCGCTATCTCTGTAAACTCCTCCAGCCCCTACAACCCTCCCTATCTCTGTAACCTCCTCCGGCCCCTACAACCCTCCCTATCTCTGTAACCTCCTCCAGCCCCTACATCCCTCCCTATCCCTGTAACCTCCTCCAGCCTCTACACCCCTCCCTATCTCTGTAACCTCCTCCAGCCTCTACACCCCTCCCTATCTCTGTAACCTCCTCCAGCCCCTACACCCCTCCCTATCTCTGTAACCTCCTCCAGTCCTTACAACCCTAGCTATCTTGTAACCTCCTCCAGCCCCTACAACCCTCACTATCTCTGTAAACTCCTCCAGCCCCTACAACCCTCCCTATCTCTGAAACCTCCTCCAGCCCCTAAAACCCTATGTCTGTAACCTCCTCCAGCCCTTACACCCCTATCTCAAATCTCCTCCAGCCCCTACACACCTCCCTATCTCTGTAACCTCCTCCAGTCCTTACACCCCTCGCTATCTCTGTAACCTCCTCCAGCCCCTACATCCCTCTCTATCTCTGTAACCTTCTCCAGCCTCTACACCCCTCCCTATCTCTGTAACCTCCTCCAGCCTCTACACCCCTCCCTATCTCTGTAACCTCCTCCAGCCCCTACACCCCTCCCTATCTCTGTAACCTCCTCCAGTCCCTACATCCTTCTCTATCCCTGTAACCTCCTCCAGCCTCTACACCCCTCCCTATCTCTGTAACCTCCTCCAGCCTCTACACCCCTCCCTATCTCTGTAACCTCCTCCAGCCCCTACACCCCTCCCTATCTCTGTAACCTCCTCCAGTCCCTACAACCCTAGCTATCTCTGTAACCTCCTCCAGCCCCTACAACCGTCACTATCTCTGTAAACTCCTCCAGCCCCTACAACCCTCCCTCTGTAACCTCCTCCAGCCCCTACAACCCTATCTCTGTAAACTCCTCCAGCCCCTACAACCCTATCTCTTTAACCTCCTCCAGCCCCTACACCCCTCCCTATCTCTGAAACCTCCTCCAGCCCCTACAACCCTATGTCTGTAACCTCCTCCAGCCCTTACACCCCTATCTCAAATCTCCTCCAGCCCCTACACACCTCCCTATCTCTGTAACCTCCTCCAGCCCCTACATCCCTCCCTATCCCTGTAACCTCCTCCAGCCTCTACACCCCTCCCTATCTCTGTAACCTCCTCCAGCCTCTACACCCCTCCCTATCTCTGTAACCTCCTCCAGCCCCTACAACCCTCCATATCTCTGTAACCTCCTCCAGCCCCTACACCCCTCTCTATCTCTGTAACCTCTTCCAGCCCCTACATCCCTCCCTATTCCTGTAACCTCCTCCAGCCTCTACACCCCTCCCTATCTCTGTAACCTCCTCCAGCCCCTACACCCCTCCCTATCTCTGTAACCTCCTCCAGTCCCTACAACCCTAGCTATCTTTTAACCTCCTCCAGCCCCTACAACCCTCCCTATCTCTGTAACTGCCTCCAGCCCCTACACCCCTCCTTATCTCTGTAACCTCCTCCAGCCCCTACGCACCTCCCTATCTCTGTAACCTCCTCTAGTCCCCTACACCCCTCCTTATCTCTGTAACCCAAGCTCTGGAGCTCCCCTCCCTAATCCACTCTGCCTCGCTCATCTTAAAACCAGCCTCTTTAACTGAGGTTTTGTTTGCCGGTCCCTAACACCTGCTCGTGTGACTCCGTCAAATTTCTGTTGGATAATCACTATTGTGGAGCTTTCTGGGACATTTTCCCATGATAAAGAAGCTAAATAATTGCGGGATGCTGTTGTAGCACTAACTCCCTGGCTTTTGCACTCTACGCCAGCACTCAAACAGCCCAGGATCCCCTATACTTTACAAGCCAATCCCTGTGGTGGCAATGCTTCCTGTGTAAGACGTGGCTGCTGCCTGGGTGACTATGCTGACCCCTCTAGCTGGCGACGGGCTGCAGCTCACCGAGCGTCTCCTGCTCCAGCCGGCAGGCGTGCAGGTAGTGTCGCTTCTTCTCCTTCAGCAGGTGCTGCAAACGCTTGAACTGGTCAATGTACAGAGACTGCAGTCGGATCAACTTCTCCCTCATGACCAGGGCCACCTCCTCCGCTGTGTAGACTCCTGCGTGTCTGCTCGGACCATCACATGGGAGAGAGACAGAGACACGCAGAGAGAGAGACAGAGACAGAGGCACGCAGAGAGAGAGAGAGACAGAGGCAAAAAAGACAGAGAGACAGAGGCAATAAAGAGAGAGGCAAAAAAGACAGAGAGAGAGAGACAAAAAAGACAGAGAGAGAGAGAGACAAAAAAGACAGAGAGAGAGAGAGACAAAAAAGACAGAGAGAGAGAGAGACAAAAAAGACAGAGAGAGAGAGAGACAAAAAAGACAGAGAGAGAGAGAGACAAAAAAGACAGAGAGAGAGAGAGACAAAAAAGAGAGAGAGAGAGAGAGACAAAAAAGACAGAGAGAGAGAGACACAAAAAAGACAGAGAGAGAGAGACAAAAAAGACAGAGAGAGAGAGAGACAAAAAAGACAGAGAGAGAGAGAGACAAAAAAGACAGAGAGAGAGAGAGACAAAAAAGACAGAGAGAGAGACAAAAAAGACAGAGAGAGAGAGAGACAAAAAAGACAGAGAGAGAGAGACAAAAAAGACAGAGAGAGAGAGAGACAAAAAAGACAGAGAGAGAGAGAGACAAAAAAGACAGAGAGAGAGAGACAAAAAAGACAGAGAGAGAGAGACAAAAAAGACAGAGAGAGAGAGAGACAAAAAAGACAGAGAGAGAGAGACAAAAAAAGACAGAGAGAGACAGAGACAAAAAAGACAGAGAGAGACAGAGACAAAAAAGACAGAGAGAGACAGAGACAAAAAAGACAGAGAGAGACAGAGACAAAAAAGACAGAGAGAGACAGAGACAAAAAAGACAAAGAGAGACACAGAGACAAAAAAGACAGAGAGACACAGAGACAAAAAAGACAGAGAGACACAGAGACAAAAAAGACAGAGAGAGACAAAAAAGAGAGACAAAAAAAGAGAGTGACAAAGACAAAAAAGAGAGTGACAAAGACAAAAAAGAGAGAGACAAAGACAAAAAAGAGAGAGACAAAGACAAAAAAGAGAGAGACAAAGACAAAAAAGAGAGAGACAAAGACAAAAGAGTGAGACAAAGACAAAAAAGAGAGAGACAAAGACAAAAAAGAGAGACAAAGACAAAAAAGAGAGACAAAGACAAAAAAGAGAGACAAAGACAAAAAAGAGACAAAGACAAAAAAGAGAGACAAAGACAAAAAAGAGAGACAAAGACAAAAAAGAGAGAGACAAAGACAAAAAAGAGAGAGACAAAGACAAAAAAAAGAGAGACAAAGACAAAAGAGAGACAAAGACAAAATAGAGACAAAGACAAAAAAAGAGAGACAAAGACAAAAAAGAGAGACAAAGACAAAAAAGAGAGACAAAGACAAAAAAGAGAGACAAAGACAAAAAAGAGAGAGACAAAGATAAAAGAGAGACAAAGACAAAAAAGAGAGACAAAGACAAAAAAGAGAAAGACAAAGACAAAAAAGAGAAAGACAAAGACAAAAAAGAGAGACAAAGACAAAAGAGAGACAAAGACAAAAAAGAGAGAGACAAAGACAAAAAAGAGAGAGACAAAGACAAAAAAGAGAGAGACAAAGACAAAAAAGAGAGAGACAAAGACAAAAAAGAGAGAGACAAAGACAAAAAAGAGAGACAAAGACAAAAAAGAGAGAGACAAAGACAAAAAAGAGAGAGACAAAGACAAAAAAGAGAGAGACAAAGACAAAAAAGAGAGAGACAAAGACAAAAAAGAGAGACAAAGACAAAAAAGAGAGACAAAGACAAAAAAGAGAGACAAAGACAAAAAAGAGAGACAAAGACAAAAAAGAGAGAGACAAAGACAAAAAAGAGAGAGACAAAGACAAAAAAGAGAGAGACAAAGACAAAAGAGAGAGAGACAAAGACAAAAGAGAGAGAGACAAAGACAAAAAAGAGAGAGACAAAGACAAAAAAGAGAGAGACAAAGACAAAAAAGAGAGAGACAAAGACAAAAAAGAGAGAGACAAAGACAAAAAAGAGAGAGACAAAGACAAAAAAGAGAGAGACAAAGACAAAAAAGAGAGAGACAAAGACAAAAAAGAGAGAGACAAAGACAAAAAAGAGAGAGACTTAATTCTAAGTGCAAGAATAGTGGAAAATGAAAGTTCAGGCCAGAGACTCGCAAGTAAACCCCAGGCTCAAACCAACTAGCCTGCAATGTGGATAAGGACAGCCTGAGAGTGTGGCTGCTGCTGGAGGAGTCTGTCTCGCCCTGTAACCACTTCTCCAGCCTCCTCATCACCAGTGCTGGCTTATCATGGAGCTTCTCAGGGCAGAGGGCAGGGAGGGAGCGGCGGAGAATCTGAAACCAGGGCACGACCCTCAGCAGCAGCAGCAGACACCTAGAACCCTCCCCACTGCCCCCCACCACCACCCCCTCTCCCAGTCTCATTGATCAGCAGGGTTAGCTGTGTAAATCCCCCACCCTGTCTCAGGTACTCAGTAACGAGGGGTAAAAACCCACTTCCGCAACCCCCTCTGACCCTCGATCGGAGAACCCTTTCCCCTGCACTCCCATTGCATCGCCATCGGCTGTCTGTGTCCCGAGCTCCAGGATTCCCGCCACCCCACCCCACACCCCCTCCTCGAAGATGATCCTGAGAGCCGAGCTCTCTGATGGAGGTTTCGGTCACCTGTCCCCAGTATCAGTTCCCGTGGCTGACGTTTCATCGTTCCAGTGCAGGGCCCGGTTAGGTTTGACCATACGGGCACTAAAACCCTGCCAGTCGCTGCTCCCAACCCAGCAGATGTACCCCTCCCACCCCGGGGCCAGCATGGGCTCCAGCAGCCGCTTCACCTCACGGGGGGGTCTCGCTGGCGGGGGCGGGGCCCGGGCCCCTGAACACACTCCCGGCTGGGGCGCTGGCACCTCACTCACTTGAGGGGGTCCTCCTGGTCACTGTCGATGCTGTCTGCCTCGCTGTCGGGTTCGCCCCTCCACGTCTGGTCCAGCAGGACAGTCTCAGGCTCACCCTCGCTCCAGCTGTCGTCATCTGCGGCAGAGAGAGCGTGAGTCAACCCAAGTGGGAGGGAGGAGAGGCAGATGGAGAAGGGAGTGAGGCGAGGCGGGGAGTGGAGAGAGTGAGGCGAGGCGGGGGGAAGGGGGAGGGAGTGAGACGAGGCAGGGGGAAGGGGGAGGGAGTGAGGCGAGGCGGGGGGAAGGGATTAGGGAGTGAGGCGAGGCGGGGGAAGGGGGAGGGAGTGAGGCGAGGTGGGGGGAAGGGGGAGGGAGTGAGGCGAGGCGGGGGGAAGGGATTAGGGAGTGAGGCGAGGCGGGGGGAAGGGATTAGGGAGTGAGGCGAGGCGGGGGGAAGGGGCGAGGGAGTGAGGCGAGGCGGGGGGAAGGGGCGAAGGGGTGAGGCGAGGCGGGGGGAAGGGGGGAGGGAGTGAGGCGAGGCGGGGGGAAGGGGGAGGGAGCTCCCGAGCGGTGGGGGGGGGGGGGGGGGGGGGGGGGGGGGGGGGGGGGGGGGGGGGGGGGGGGGGGGGGGGGGGGGGGGGGGGGGGGGGGGGGGGGGGGGGGGGGGGGGGGGGGGGGGGGGGGGGGGGGGGGGGGGGGGGGGGGGGGGGGGGGGGGGGGGGGGGGGGGGGGGGGGGGGGGGGGGGGGGGGGGGGGGGGGGGGGGGGGGGGGGGGGGGGGGGGGGGGGGGGGGGGGGGGGGGGGGGGGGGGGGGGGGGGGGGGGGGGGGGGGGGGGGGGGGGGGGGGGGGGGGGGGGGGGGGGGGGGGGGGGGGGGGGGGGGGGGGGGGGGGGGGGGGGGGGGGGGGGGGTGGGGGGGGGGGGGGGGGGGGGGGGGGGGGGGGGGGGGGGGGGGGGGGGGGGGGGGGGGGGGGGGGGGGGGGGGGGGGGGGGGGGGGGGGGGGGGGGGGGGGGGGGGGGGGGGGGGGGGGGGGAGGGGGCTCCCGAGGGGCGGGGGGGAAGGGGGGGGGGGGGGGGGGGGGGGGGGGGGGGGGGGGGGAGCTCCCGAGTGGCGGGGGGGGAAGGGGGCCAGCTCCCGAGCGGCGGGGGGGAAGGGGAGGGAGCTCCCGAGTGGCGGGGGGGAAGGGGGCCAGCTCCCGAGCGGGCGGGGGGGAAGGGGGCCAGCTCCCGAGCGGCGGGGGGGACGGGGGGGCCAGCTCCCGAGCGGCGGGGGGGAAGGGGCCAGCTCCCCCGAAGCGCGCGGGGGGGAAGGGGCCAGCTCCCGGCGGCGGGGGGGAAGGGGGCCAGCTCCCGAGCGGCGGGGGGGAACGCGGCCAGCTCCCGAGCGGCGGGGGGGAAGGGGGCCAGCTCCCGAGCGGCGGGGGGGAAGGGGGCCAGCTCCCGAGCGGCGGGGGGGAAGGGGGCCAGCTCCTCGAGCGGCGGGGGGGAAGGGGGCCAGCTCCTCGAGCGGCGGGGGGGAAGGGGGCCAGCTCCCGAGCGGCGGGGGGGAATAGTTGAGTGGGGGGACTGACCTCGGCGCGTTCCCATACCTAGGATCTTGCTAGCTTCACTCCGGCTGTTCTCGGGGGTCCCGGACCCCGACTCCCCCTTGACGTAACTGCTCAGTTGGGCGAGAAGGACCTCGGGTGAGGGGCCGGCACTGCTGCTCCTTCTGGATGGCAGGCGGGCAGCCAGGGCAGTCTTCCGGGCATGGTCAGTGCAGTACGCCACCCTGGCACAGAGAGACACTGTCAGGTACTAATGTTCAACCCCCCTCACTCTCCCCCCCCCCACCCCCTCACTCTCCCCCCCCCCCCCCCCCACTCTCCCCACCCCACCCCCCCCACTCCCCCCCCCCACCCCCCCACTCCCCCCCCCACCCCCTCACTCCCCCCCCCACCCCCCTCACTCTCCCCCCCCCACCCCCCCACTCCCCTCCCCACCCCCTCACTCCCCCACCACACCCTCACTCTCCCCCACCCCCCCCCCAACCACGCCCTCACCCCCCCCCAACCCCCCCCCACTCCCCCCCCCACACCCTCACTCCCCCCCGCACCCCCCTCCACTCCCCCCCCACACACTCACTCCCCACCCACCCCCACCCATCCCCTCACTTCCCCCCCACCCCCTTACACCCCCCCACATGCTCACTCCCCCCTCACATCCCCCCCCAGCCCCTCACTAACCCCCCCAGCCCCTCCTCACATCCCCCCACCCCCTCACTAACCCCCCCACACCCTCACTAACCCCCCCACCCCCTCACTCCCCCTCACCCCCACCCATCCCCTCACTCCCCCCCCCCACCCCCTTACTACCCCCCCCACCCCCTTACTACCCCCACCCCCTCACTCCCCCACACCCTCCTCACATCCCCCCCACCCCCACCCATCCCCCCACTCCCCCCCCACCCAGCCCCTCACTACCCCCCCACACTTCTCCCCCCCCACCCCCTCACTCCCCCCTCACTGCCCCCATGGTCAGTGCAGTACGCCACCCTGGCACGGAGAGACACGGTCAGCATTTACAAACACCGCTGCACTGTCCCACCCCACTCCCTCCTCACGGACCCCACCCTCCTGCCCAGCGCAGCAGCCACCTACCCGTCCTTCTTGTCCGGTTTGGGAGCCGCTCCTGGGCACCTCCTCCCGGTCTTGGAGGACACGTAGCTGCACTGCTTGAACGGGGCGTTCTTGTCCTCCAGGATGTGCTTGAGGCAGAACTCCTGGCCCTCCAGGCGGGTCTGCGAGCAGGGCCGGTGGGAGAAAGAGCAGGCCAGGGGCTCCTGCAGCCGGGGGATGGGGGTCAGCCGGCCCCGGTTCGAGGGCAGCACGTGGATGCGGATCCGGTTCATTCTCACTGCCGTCTGGTCAAAGAATTAAACCCGTCCTGCGGCAACAGGAAACACGGTTAACGGGTCTCAGTTCACCCGTAACACACTGCTGTAAACAGAGGAAAGAGGACTGGCCTTTCACCTCCTCTATCCTCACCCCCTCTCTCTCTCTCTCTCCACACTGCTGTAAACAGAGAAAAGAGGACTGGCTTTTCACGCCCTCTATCCTCACACCCTCTCTCTCTCTCCACACTGCTGTAAACAGAGGAAAGAGGACTGGTCTTTCACCTCCTCTATCCTCACCCCCTCTCTCTCTCTCCACACTGCTGTAAACAGAGAAAAGAGGACTGGCTTTTCACGCCCTCTATCCTCACACCCTCTCTCTCTCTCCACACTGCTGTAAACAGAGGAAAGAGGACTGGCCTTTCACCTCCTCTATCCTCACCCCCTCTCTCTCTCTCTCTCTCTCTCTCTCCACACTGCTGTAAACAGAGAAAAGAGGACTGGCTTTTCACGCCCTCTATCCTCACACCCTCTCTCTCTCTCCACACTGCTGTAAACAGAGGAAAGAGGACTGGTCTTTCACCTCCTCTATCCTCACCCCCTCTCTCTCTCTCCACACTGCTGTAAACAGAGGAAAGAGGACTGGCCTTTCACCCCCTCTATCCTCACCACCTCTCTCTCTCTCTCTCTCTCCACACTGCTGTAAACAGAGGAAAGAGGACTGGCCTTTCACCTCTTCTATCCTCACCACCTCTCTCTCTCTCTCCACACTGCTATAAACAGAGGAAAGAGGACTGGCCTTTCACCTCCTCTATCCTCACCCCCCCTCTCTCTCTCTCCACACTGCTGTAAACAGAGGAAAGAGGACTGGCCTTTCACCTCCTCTATCCTCACCCCCTCTCTCTCTCTCCCCACACTGGTGTAAACAGAGGAAAGAGGACTGACTGGCCTTTCACCTCCTCTATCCACACACCCTCTCTCTCTCTCTCTCCACACTGCTGTAAACAGAGGAAAGAGAACTGGTCTTTCACCTCCTCTATCCTCACCCCCTTTCCCTCTCTCTCTCGCCACACTGCTGTAAACTGAGGAAAGAGGACTGGTCTTTCACCTCCTCTATCCTCACTCTCTCTCTCCCTCCACACTGCTGTAAACAGAGGAAAGAGGACTGGCCTTTCACCCCCTCTCTCTCTCTCCACACTGCTGCAAAGAGAGGAAAGAGGACTGGCCTTTCACCCCCTCTATCTCTCTCTCTCCACACTGCTGTAAACCGAGGAAAGAGGACTGGCTTTTCACCCCCTCTATCCTCACCTGCTCTCTCTCCACAATGCTGTAAACAGAGGAAAGAGGACTGACTGGCCTTTCACCTCCTCTATCCTCACCCCCCCTCTCTCTCTCTCTCTCTCCACACTGCTGTAAACAGAGGAAAGATGACTGGCCTTTCACCTCCTCTATCCTCACCCCCCAACACTCCTCCCGGGTTAAACTGCGACTTACGCTGCACTCCTCGCAATCCAGCGAACCCAACTCACTGTTCCCCACGTGGGCTCCTCCCGCAGAGGGGAGGTTACTCTGTGGAATATGGCTGTTCAGTCTGCAGACAGGGACCCTGAGCCTCTGCTCGCCAGCCAGTGTAACTCACCGCCCCTGCTCTCACGCTCACACTTCCATCCTCTGCCTGCTGCAGCGTTCCAGTGAAGCTCATCGCACACCCGGAGGAGCAGGGCCCCATCCTCCCATCAGGCACTCTGCAGCCTTCCGGGTTTAAACCGAGGTTGAGCAGCTGCTGAGCGCGTTCCAAATCCCCGTTTTCCTTTGCCACGATTCAGCCTTGAGCCTTGTCTCAGCCCTTTAACGGCAGCCGTCCATCATTCTGCCACTCGCTCCTCCATCTTCTGCTACTTTACTACCCAACCCCATTACTGTTCCCTTGTCTCTGGCCGTACCAACTCTTGTCATTTAATCACTCCTGCCCTCCGGCCCTGTCACTGACCTTTCCCTTTGTCCTTTCTCACACCACTCTCTCTCTCCCACCCTCTCCCCACCCCCTATTTCACTTCCTTGAAACCTGTTACATTTCTAACGTATCCCAGTTCTGGTGCAAGGGTCATCGACCCGAAACCTCAAGCCCCCCCCCCCCCTTTCTCTCAATGGTGCCTTCAGGGCTGCTGAACGTTTCCAGCAACTTCTGTGTTTGTTGCAGGAAGTGGCCCTGGAGGTGGGGGGAGATTCCCCAGAACGATCCAGTGACTAAAAGGGTTAAATTTCCAGGAGAGGCTGCGCAGACTGGGCTTGTATTCCCTTTAGCACAGAAGGTTTAGGGGTGATCCGATCGAGGTGTTCCAGACGATTGAAGGATTCGATAGCAGAGAAAGTGTTTTTTTTTAAATATTCTTTCATGGGATGTGGAAGTCGTTGACAAGGCCCCAGCATTTGTTGCCCCGTCCCTAATTGCCCTTGAACTGACCTTGCCAAGTTATTTCAGGGGGGCAGTTAAGAGTCAACCCCATCGCAGCGCGTGTGGAGGTCTGGAGTCACGTGTAGTGCCAGACCAGGGTAAGGATGGCAGGTCCCCCTCCCCTAAAGGGGACGTTAGTGAACCAGACGGGTTTTGACGATAATCGATGATGGTTGTTATGGCCACCGAGACTGAGACTCGCTCTCGATTCCCGATTTTGTTAACAGTTCAAATTCTACCAGCTGCCGTGGTGAGATAGGAAACACCCCCACCCCAGCATTAGCCCGGGTCTCTGGAGTACTAATCCTGTGACGTTATCACTACACCACCATCACCCCCCCCCCCCCCCCAATCTGGTGGGGTTGGTCGGGGGAAGAAAGAGGACAGAACTTGAAATTAGAGCCAGGATGATCATGGTGTGAGCACTTCCTCACACCAAGAGGAACAAGCAACAAAAAAAAAAGGAATAAAATTCACTAGAAACACACCACCGATCAGGCAGCGTCTGCAGAGAGAAACGAGAGAGAGAGAAACAAAATTACCGTTAGCAGGTCGGTACCCACTGCTCCTTTTGGAAACGACCGGGGAGATCAGGAACCCTTTATCCTGACTGCCCCTCCAAAGAGCTGCTGGGGCTGGCGGGGGTCAGTCAATTGGGCTGAAAAAAGAAAATGCCGGCTGGGTGGGTGTGGGGTAAAGAAAAAAACTCAGCTGCTCTGGCAGCACCTGTGGGGAAACAGAAACACAGTTAACATGACAGGTTGGTACCAACTGCTTTGAAGACCAGTGAAATCTTGGGTCTTCTATAGCTTTACTGCACCCTCCTCCTTAGATCATAAGGCATAGGAGTAGAAATTAGGCCATTTGGCCCATCGACTCTGCTCCACCATTCAATCATGGCTGATAAGTTTCTCAATCCCATTCTCCTGCCTTCTCCCCGTAACCTTTGACCCCCCCTTACCAATCAAGGACCTATCTATCTCGGTCTTAAATACACTCAAATCATTGCCTTCTGTGGCAATGAATTCCATAGATTCACCACTCTCTGGTTAAAGAAGTTTCTCCTCATCTCCGTTCTAAAAGGTCTTCCCTTTACTCTGAGGCTGTGCCCTCGGGTCCTGGTCTCTCCTACTAATGGGGACATCTTCCCCACGTCCACTCTATCCAGGCCTTTCAGTATTCTGTAAGTTTCAATCAGATCTCCCTCCTCCCCCCATTGGCTGCTGAGGCTGGCAGGGGTGTCGGCTGGAGGCCGGCGGTGGTGGGGGGGGGGTCGGCTGGAGGGGAGTGAGCTGGAGCTGGCGGGGGGGTGAGCTGGAGGCTGGCGGGGGGGGGGTCGGCTGGAGGGGGGTGAGCTGGAGCTGGCTGGGGGGGGGGGTGGGTCAGCTGGAGGGGGGTGAGCTGGAGCTAGCGGGGGGGGTGAGCTGGAGGCTGGCGGGGGGGGGGGTCGGCTGGAGGGGGGTGAGCTGGAGCTGGCTGGGTTGGCTGGAGGGGGGGTGAGCTGGAGCTGGGGGGGGGGGGGGAGAGATCAGCTGGAGGCTGGCGAGCCCAAAAATACCTCTTAAGCTATTAAAATGAAGCCTTGAGGAAGACTTAACCCACCATGGGCAACTTGGCCAATGTCTTGACCTCTGACCTCCCCCACCCCCAACCTTTGACCTCTGACCTCCCCCCCAAAACCGTTGGCTGCGCCGCCATCTTGGATCCTCCTTCCCCCCTCCCCCCCCACGCTACAAATTCCGGCCGTTTATTCCCAATAAATGCCGCGATCCCCCGCCTCAAATGGCTCCCCCCGAAACGCTCAGAGTTCCCTCAGACCCACTCCCCCAGGGGAGCCGCGGGCGGGGGGGGGATGATCACGGACCCACCAGCCGAGACCGATCCCCGGAGCCGCCACACGCACCTCCAACCTCGTCGGCGACCGAGTTTGGTTCTGCTGCGTGAGCGCGCGAAGCTCGGCACCGCCCGCCACCGCAGCCCCGGCCTCTCCTATTGGCCCGCACACCCACCGTCACGTCCGTCGTGCGCCATGCCCTTCGCTATTGGTGGATCGCCACGTTCATCACCGGCCTCCTCCATCTGCTACTGGTCAACATGGACGTCGCTCATGGTCAGCAGGGGAGGGCTTTAAGTCTATTGGTTAAACGCCACGAGTGTCACGATCGGATCCCGCCCGCGGTCGCAGTCCGCCTGCTCCGAGGAGCCGCGTTCGTCATCGTCACTGGGACGGGGGCGGGGTCGGGGGGGGGGGAAAGACAAGTCCACGCCCACTGCTGGGCCCCGAACCCCACCCCACCATTGGTCGGTGTCACGTCCATCAGGGTTAGGTCCCGCCTACAATCCCAAGACGCTCTACTCTCCTATTGGTCGGCGGAAACGTCGGTCAAGCTCTCCGCTCCTTCTCTCGGCCTGCCTCCAAATGCCGTGCTCGGATGCCGAGCCTGTGCCCTGATACCGGGGGTGAAGGGGGGGGGGGGGGGGGGGCGGAGTCATCGTTCCCGCGCACGCGCTGTGCGGAACGACGGCGCCTATAAGTAGAGCCCGCTTCGAGCAGCGCCGCCATTCCCAGCTGGGGGACTGGCCGGGTTGGGTGTTTTTTGGGGTGTATGCTGCAGGCCGGTTTGAAACGAACAAATTTGGACGGTTGCAAAATCGCAACCCTTCCTTTCTCTCTCTCTCTCTCGTCACCAGGCACGGGGACGATAAATAAAAAAAAATGTTTCATCTGCGAGTCTTTATTTTTTTTTAACAAATGCACAAACTATTTTTCTTTCCGGGCGAGTGAAAGGGAAGGAAACAAAAAAGACCGTGAAGTGCGACGGTTTTATTTTCTAGGCAGGTGATTGTTTTTCTCTCTCGCTCGCTCACACGGCGCAGGCGCGGGGCGCGGCAGTTGGGGGGTGGCGGTTTGAATCCTCCGAGGCGGGAAGCGCGCGCGATGACGTAGAGGGGGCGTGGCCTGTGTAGCGTGCGCGTTCACGGTTGGGGGGGTTGTTGGCTCCTGTTTGCGTCTCCCTTCCCGGGCCTCCGGGACGTCAGCCCTCCGGCCCCGCCCCCTTCCCCCGGCTAGGGTGGGCGACGTGCCCGTGGACGTCAGCGCGCCGGCCCCCCCCGCCCTCTTCCCGGGCGGGGGCGGGTTCATTAAATGGCGGCCGGCGGCGGCGGGCCGCCCGCCAAGTGGTGCTTCAGCCGGCAGCAGCTGGACGACAGCCCGTCGCGCCGGGGCGGCCTGGACCGGGACAAGGAGCTGTCGTGCCGGCAGCAGGCGGCCAACCTGCTGCAGGACATGGGTCAGAGGCTCAACGTGTATCCTTCAGGGTGGAGGGCAGGGTCAGGAAAGAGGCAGGCTTCAGGTGGGCCTAGGCCCCAGGTACACAGAGAGGGTGCATTCCTATCCCAGCATGGGGTGTGTGTCTATATATCTTTGTGTGTCTATATATCTGTGTGTGTGTGTGTGTGTGTCTATATATCTGTGTGTGTCTATATATCTGTGTGTGTGTCTATATATCTGTGTGTGTGTCTATATATCTGTGTGTGTGTCTATATATCTGTGTGTGTCTATATATCTGTGTGTGTCTATATATCTGTGTGTGTGTGTGTCTATATATCTGTGTGTGTCTATATATCTGTGTGTGTGTCTATATATCTGTGTGTGTGTCTATATATCTGTGTGTGTCTATATATCTGTGTGTGTCTATATATCTGTGTGTGTGTCTATATATCTGTGTGTGTCTATATATCTGTGTGTGTGTGTGTCTATATATCTGTGTGTGTCTATATATCTGTGTGTGTCTATATATCTGTGTGTGTGTGTGTCTATATATCTGTGTGTGTCTATATATCTGTGTGTGTGTGTGTCTATATATCTGTGTGTGTCTATATATCTGTGTGTGTGTCTATATATCTGTGTGTGTCTATATATCTGTGTGTGTGTGTGTCTATATATCTGTGTGTGTCTATATATCTGTGTGTGTGTGTGTCTATATATCTGTGTGTGTCTATATATCTGTGTGTGTGTCTATATATCTGTGTGTGTCTATATATCTGTGTGTGTGTGTGTCTATATATCTGTGTGTGTCTATATATCTGTGTGTGTCTATATATCTGTGTGTGTGTCTATATATCTGTGTGTGTCTATATATCTGTGTGTGTGTCTATATATCTGTGTGTGTGTCTATATATCTGTGTGTGTGTGTGTCTATATATCTGTGTGTGTCTATATATCTGTGTGTGTGTCTATATATCTGTGTGTGTCTATATATCTGTGTGTGTGTGTGTCTATATATCTGTGTGTGTGTGTGTCTATATATCTGTGTGTGTGTATATATCTGTGTGTGTGTGTGTGTCTATATATCTGTGTGTGTGTGTGTGTCTATATATCTGTGTGTGTGTGTGTGTGTGTCTATATATCTGTGTGTGTGTGTGTATCTATATATCTGTGTGTGTGTGTCTATATATCTGTGTGTGTGTGTGTCTATATATCTGTGTGTGTGTGTGTATCTATATATCTGTGTGTGTGTGTGTCTATATATCTGTGTGTGTGTGTGTGTCTATATATCTGTGTGTGTCTATATATCTGTGTGTGTGTCTATATATCTGTGTGTGTCTATATATCTGTGTGTGTGTGTGTCTATATATCTGTGTGTGTGTGTGTCTATATATCTGTGTGTGTGTATATATCTGTGTGTGTCTATATATCTGTGTGTGTGTCTATATATCTGTGTGTGTGTCTATATATCTGTGTGTGTGTCTATATATCTGTGTGTGTCTATATATCTGTGTGTGTCTATATATCTGTGTGTGTGTGTGTCTATATATCTGTGTGTGTGTGTGTGTCTATATATCTGTGTGTGTCTATATATCTGTGTGTGTCTATATATCTGTGTGTGTCTATATATCTGTGTGTGTGTCTATATATCTGTGTGTGTGTCTATATATCTGTGTGTGTGTCTATATATCTGTGTGTGTGTCTATATATCTGTGTGTGTGTCTATATATCTGTGTGTGTGTCTATATATCTGTGTGTGTGTGTGTGTCTATATATCTGTGTGTGTCTATATATCTGTGTGTGTCTATATATCTGTGTGTGTCTATATATCTGTGTGTGTGTCTATATATCTGTGTGTGTGTCTATATATCTGTGTGTGTGTGTGTCTATATATCTGTGTGTGTGTGTGTCTATATATCTGTGTGTGTCTATATATCTGTGTGTGTGTCTATATATCTGTGTGTGTGTCTATATATCTGTGTGTGTGTCTATATATCTGTGTGTGTGTCTATATATCTGTGTGTGTGTCTATATATCTGTGTGTGTCTATATATCTGTGTGTGTGTGTGTCTATATATCTGTGTGTGTGTGTGTCTATATATCTGTGTGTGTCTATATATCTGTGTGTGTCTATATATCTGTGTGTGTCTATATATCTGTGTGTGTGTCTATATATCTGTGTGTGTGTCTATATATCTGTGTGTGTCTATATATCTGTGTGTGTGTGTGTCTATATATCTGTGTGTGTGTGTGTCTATATATCTGTGTGTGTCTATATATCTGTGTGTGTCTATATATCTGTGTGTGTCTATATATCTGTGTGTGTCTATATATCTGTGTGTGTCTATATATCTGTGTGTGTGTCTATATATCTGTGTGTGTCTATATATCTGTGTGTGTCTATATATCTGTGTGTGTCTATATATCTGTGTGTGTCTATATATCTGTGTGTGTGTCTATATATCTGTGTGTGTGTCTATATATCTGTGTGTGTCTATATATCTGTGTGTGTCTATATATCTGTGTGTGTCTATATATCTGTGTGTGTGTGTGTCTATATATCTGTGTGTGTGTGTGTATCTATATATCTGTGTGTGTCTATATATCTGTGTGTGTCTATATATCTGTGTGTGTCTATATATCTGTGTGTGTCTATATATCTGTGTGTGTGTCTATATATCTGTGTGTGTCTATATATCTGTGTGTGTCTATATATCTGTGTGTGTCTATATATCTGTGTGTGTCTATATATCTGTGTGTGTGTCTATATATCTGTGTGTGTGTCTATATATCTGTGTGTGTCTATATATCTGTGTGTGTCTATATATCTGTGTGTGTGTCTATATATCTGTGTGTGTCTATATATCTGTGTGTGTCTATATATCTGTGTGTGTCTATATATCTGTGTGTGTCTATATATCTGTGTGTGTCTATATATCTGTGTGTGTGTCTATATATCTGTGTGTGTGTCTATATATCTGTGTGTGTGTCTATATATCTGTGTGTGTCTATATATCTGTGTGTGTCTATATATCTGTGTGTGTGTCTATATATCTGTGTGTGTGTCTATATATCTGTGTGTGTCTATATATCTGTGTGTGTCTATATATCTGTGTGTGTCTATATATCTGTGTGTGTGTGTGTATCTATATATCTGTGTGTGTCTATATATCTGTGTGTGTCTATATATCTGTGTGTGTCTATATATCTGTGTGTGTGTGTGTCTATATATCTGTGTGTGTGTGTGTGTCTATATATCTGTGTGTGTCTATATATCTGTGTGTGTCTATATATCTGTGTGTGTCTATATATCTGTGTGTGTCTATATATCTGTGTGTGTCTATATATCTGTGTGTGTCTATATATCTGTGTGTGTCTATATATCTGTGTGTGTCTATATATCTGTGTGTGTCTATATATCTGTGTGTGTCTATATATCTGTGTGTGTGTGTGTGTCTATATATCTGTGTGTGTCTATATATCTGTGTGTGTGTCTATATATCTGTGTGTGTGTCTATATATCTGTGTGTGTGTGTGTCTATATATCTGTGTGTGTGTGTATCTATATATCTGTGTGTGTCTATATATCTGTGTGTCTATATATCTGTGTGTGTCTATATATCTGTGTGTGTGTCTATATATCTGTGTGTGTGTCTATATATCTGTGTGTGTGTGTGTATCTATATATCTGTGTGTGTATCTATATATCTGTGTGTGTATCTATATATCTGTGTGTCTATATATCTGTGTGTGTCTATATATCTGTGTGTGTCTATATATCTGTGTGTGTCTATATATCTGTGTGTGTGTGTGTGTGTGTGTGTCTATATATCTGTGTGTGTGTGTGTCTATATATCTGTGTGTGTGTGTGTGTCTATATATCTGTGTGTGTGTGTGTATCTATATATCTGTGTGTGTGTGTGTCTATATATCTGTGTGTGTGTGTGTGTCTATATATCTGTGTGTGTGTGTGTGTGTGTCTATATATCTGTGTGTGTTTGTCTATATGTATCCGTGTGTGTGTGTGTGTCTATATGTGTATCTGTGTGTGTGTGTGTCTATATGTGTATCTGTGTGTGTGTGTGTCTATATGTATATCTGTGTGTGTGTGTGTCTATATGTGTATCTGTGTGTTTGTGTGTGTGTGTGTGTGTCTATATGTATCTGTGTGTGTGTGTCTATATGTATCTGTGTGTGTGTGTGTGTCTATATGTATCTGTGTGTTTGTGTGTGTCTATATGTATCTGTGTGTGTGTGTGTCTATATGTGTATCTGTGTGTGTGTGTGTGTCTATATAGGTATCTGTGTGTGTGTGTCTATATGCCCAGTCTCACTATACACTGTTAATTTGGAGTACTGTATCACACTGACAGTCTCCCTGTACACTGTTAATGTATAGTAGTGCATCACACTGACACAGTCTCCCTGTACCCTGTGAATGTATAGCACTGTATCACACTGACACAGTCTCCCTGTACACTGTTAATGTATAGTACTATATCACACTAACACACAGTCTCCCTGTACACTGTTAATGTATAGTACTGTATCACACTGACAGTCTCCCTGTACACTGTGAATGTGTAGTACTGTATGACACTGACACAGTCCCCCTGTACACTGTTAATGTATAGTAGTGCATCACACTGACACAGTCTCCCTGTATATTATTAATGTATAGTACTGCATCACACTGATACACAGTCTCCCTGTACACTCTGAATGTGTGGTAGTGTATCACACTGACACACGCTCCCTGTTCACTGTTAATGTATAGTACTGTATCACACTGACACAGTCTCCCTGTACATTGATACTGTATAGAACTGTATCACATTGACACAGTCTCCCTGTACATTGTTAATGTATAGTACCTGTATCACACTGACACACGTTCTCCCTGTACATTGTGAATGTGTAGTAATGTATCACACTGACACACAGTTGCCCTGTACACTGTGAATGTGTAGTACTGTATCACACTGACACACAGTCTTCCTGAACATTGTGAATGTATAGTACTGTATCACACTGACACACAGTCTCCCTGTACACTGTTAATGTATAGTAGTGCATCACACTGATACACAGTCTCCCTGTACACTGTTAATGTATAGTACTGTATCACACTGACACAGTCTCACTGTACACTGTTAATATATAGTGCTGTATCACACTGACACAGTCTCCCTGTACACTGTTAATGTATAGTACTGTATCACACTGACACAGTCTCCCTGTGCACTGTTAATGTGTAGCACTGTATCACACTGACAGTCTCCCTGTACACTGTTAATGTGTAGTACTGTATCACACTGAAACACGTTCTCCCTGTACATTGTGAATATGTAGTACTGTATCAAACTGACACACGTTCTCCCTGTACACTGTTAATATATAGTACTGTATCACACTGACACAGTCTCCCTGTACACTGTTAATGTATAGTACTGTATCACACTGACACAGTCTCCCTGTATACTGTCAATGTATAGTACTGTATCACACTGACACACAGTCTCCCTATACACTGTTAATATATAGTACTGTATCACACTGACATAGTCTCACTGTATACTGTGAATTCGTAGTACTGTATCACACTGACACACAGTCTCCCTGTACACTGTTAATGTATAGTACTGTATCACACTGACACAGTCTCCCTTTACATTGTTAATGTATAGTACTGTATCACACTGACACACAGTCACCCTGTACATTGTTAATGTATAGCACTGTATCACTGACACAGTCTCCCTGTACACTGTTAATGTGTAGTACTGTATCGCACTGACACTATCTCACTGCATACTGTTAATGTGTAGCACTGTATCACACAGACACAGTCACACTTGATACTGTTAATGTGTAGTACTGTATCACACTGGCGCACAATCTCCCTGTACACTGTTAATGTGTAGTACTATATCACACTGACACAAAGTCTCCCTGTACACTGTTAATGTATAGTACTGTATCACACTGACAGTCTCCCTGTACACTGTTAATGTGTAGTACTGTATCACACTGACACAGTATCCCTGTACACTGTTAATGTGTAGTATTGTATCACACTGACACAGTCTCCCTGTACACTGTTAACGTATAGTACTGTATCACAGTGACACACAGTCTCCCTGTACACTGTTAATATATAGTACTGTATCACAGTGACACACAGTCTCCCTGTACACTGTTAAGGTATAGTACTGTTCACACTGATACAAGTCTCCCTGTACACACAGACACAGTCACACTTGATATTGTTAATGTATAGTACTTTATCACGCTTACACACAGTCTCCCTGTACACTGTTAATGTGTAGTACTGTATCACACTGACACAGTCTCCCTGTACACTGTTAATGTATAGTACTGTATCACACTTACTCAGTCTCCCTGTACACTGTTAATGTATAGTACTGTATCACACTGACATAGTCTCGCTGTATACTGTGAATTTGTAGTACTGTATCACACTGACACACAGTCTCCCTGTACACTTAATGTATAGTACTGTATCACACTGACACACAGTCACCCTGTACAGTGTTAATGTATAGCACTGTATCACTGACACAGTCTCCCTGTACACTGTTAATGTGTAGTACTGTATCGCACTGACACTATCTCACTGCATACTGTTAATGTGTAGCACTGTATCACACAGACACAGTCTCTCTGTACACTGTTAATGTGTAGTACTGTATCACACTGACACACAGTCTCCCTGTACACTGTTAACGTGTAGTACTGTATCACACTGGCCCAGTCTCACTGTACACTGTTAATTTGGAGTACTGTATCACACTGACACAGTCTCCCTGTACACTGTTAACTTGTAGTCCTGTATCACACTGACACACAGTCTCCCTGTACACTGTTAATGTATAGTAGTGCATCACACTGATACACAGTCTCCCCGTACACTCTGAATGTGTGGTACTGTATCACACTGACACTGTCTCCCTGTACACTGTTAATGTATAGTACTGTATCACACTGACACAGTCTCACTGTACACTGTTAATATATAGTGCTGTATCACACTGACACAGTCTCCCTGTACACTGTTAATGTATAGTACTATATCACACTGACACTGTCTCCCTGTGCACTGTTAATGTGTAGTACTGTATCACACTGATAGTCTCCCTGTACACTGTTAATGTATAGTACTGTATCACACTGACACAGTCTCCCTGTACACTGTTAATGTGTAGTACTGTATCACACTGACACAGTATCCCTGTACAGTGCTAATGTGTAGTATTGTATCACACTGACACAGTCTCCCTGTACACTGTTAATGTATAGTACTGTATCACAGTGACACACAGTCTCCCTGTACACTCTGAATGTGTGGTACTGTATCACACTGACACACTCTCCCTGTACACTGTTAATGTATAGTACTGTATCACACTGACACAGTCTCACTGTACACTGTTAATATATAGTGCTGTATCACACTGACACAGTCTCCCTGTACACTGTTAATGTATAGTACTGTATCACACTGACACAGTCTCCCTGTGCACTGTTAATGTGTAGTACCGTATCACACTGACACACGTTCTCCCTGGACATTGTGAGTATGTAGTACAGTATCAAACTGACACGCAGTCTCCCTGTACACTGTTAATATATAGTACTGTATCACACTGACACAGTCTCCCTGTGCACTGTTAATGTATAGCACTGTATCACACTGACACAGTCTCCCTTTACATTGTTAATGTATAGCACTGTATCACTGACACTGTCTCCCTGTACACTGTTAATGTATAGTACTGTATCACACTGGCATAGTCTCCCTTTACATTGTTAATGTATAGTACTGTATCACACTGACACTATCTCACTGTATACCTTTAATGTGTAGCACTGTATCACACAGACACACAGTCTCTCTGTACACTGTTAATGTGTAGTACTGTATCACACTGACACGCAGTCTCCCTGTACACTGTTGACGTGTATTACTGTATCACACTGGCTCAGTCTCACTGTACACTGTTAATTTGGAGTACTGTATCACACTGACACAGTCTCCCTATACACTATTAATGTATAGTACTGTATCACACTGACACAGTCTCCCTGTACACTGTGAATGTGTCGTACTGTATCACACTGACACAGTCCCCCTGTACACTGTCATGTATAGTACTGTATCACCCTGACACAGTCTCCCTGTACACTGTTAATGTGTAGTCCTGTATCACACTGACACACAGTCTCCCTGTACACTGTTAATGTATAGTAGTGCATCACACTGACACAGTCTCCCTATACACTGTGAATGTATAGCACTGTATCACACTGACACAGTCTCCCTGTACACTGTTAATGTATAGTACTATATCACACTGACACACAGTCTCCCTGTACACTGTTAATGTATAGTACTGTATCACACTGACACAGTCACCCTGTACATTGTTAATGTATAGTACTGTATCACACTGACAGTCTCCCTGTACACTGTGAATGTGTAGCACTGTATGACACTGACACAGTCCCCCTGTACACTGTTAATGTGTAGTAGTGCATCACACTGACACAGTCTCCCTGTATATTGTTAATGTATAGTACTGCATCACACTGATACACAGTCTCCCTGTACACTCTGAATGTGTGGTAGTGTATCACACTGACACACGCTCCCTGTTCACTGTTAATGTATAGTACTGTATCGCACTGACACAGTCTCCCTGTACATTGATACTGTATAGAACTGTATCACATTGGAACAGTCTCCCTGTACATTGTTAATGTATAGTACCTGTATCACACTGACACACGTTCTCCCTGTACATTGTGAATGTGTAGTAATGTATCACACTGACACACAGTTGCCCTGTACACTGTGAATGTGTAGTACTGTATCACACTGACACACAGTCTTCCTGAACATTGTTAATGTATAGTACTGTATCACACTGATACACAGTCTCCCTGTACACTCTGAATGTGTGGTACTGTATCACACTGACACTGTCTCCCTGTACACTGTTAATGTATAGTACTGTATCACACTGACACAGTCTCACTGTACACTGTTAATATATAGTGCTGTATCACACTGACACAGTCTCCCTGTACACTGTTAATGTATAGTACTGTATCACACTGACACTGTCTCCCTGTGCACTGTTAATGTGTAGTACCGTATCACACTGACACACGTTCTCCCTGGACATTGTGAATATGTAGTACTGTATCAAACTGACACACAGTCTCCCTGTACACTGTTAATATATAGTACTGTATCACACTGACACAGTCTCCCTGTGCACTGTTAATGTATAGCACTGTATCACACTGACACAGTCTTCCTTTACATTGTTAATGTATAGTACTGTATCACACTGACACACAGTCACCCTGTACACTGTTAATGTATAGCACTGTATCACTGACGCAGTCTCCCTGTACACTGTTAATGTATAGTACTGTATCACACTGGCATAGTCTCCCTTTACATTGTTAATGTATAATACTGTATCACACTGACACTATCTCACTTTATACCTTTAATGTGTAGCACTGTATCACACGGACACACAGTCTCTCTGTACACTGTTAATGTGTAGTACTGTATCACACTGACACGCAGTCTCCCTGTACACTGTTGACGTGTATTACTGTATCACACTGGCTCAGTCTCACTGTACACTGTTAATTTAGAGTACTGTATCACACTGACACAGTCTCCCTATACACTATTAATGTATAGTACCGTATCACACTGACACAGTCTCCCTGTACACTGTGAATGTGTCGTACTTTATCACACTGACACAGTCCCCCTGTACACTGTCATGTATAGTACTGTATCACCCTGACACAGTCTCCCTGTACACTGTTAATTAATAGTCCTGTATTACAATGACACACAGTCTCCCTGTACACTGTTAATGTATAGTAGTGCATCACACTGACACAGTCTCCCTATACACTGTGAATGTATAGCACTGTATCACACTGACACAGTCTCCCTGTACACTGTTAACGTATAGTACTGTATCACACTGACACAGTCACCCTGTACATTGTTAATGTATTGTACTGTATCACACTGACAGTCTCCCTGTACACTGTGAATGTGTAGTACTGTATGACACTGACACAGTCCCCCTGTACACTGTTAATGTATAGTAGTGCATCACACTGACACAGTCTCCCTGTACACTGTTAATGTATAGTACTGTATCACACTGACACTGTCTCCCTGTGCACTGTTAATGTGTAGTACCGTATCACACTGACACACGTTCTCCCTGGACATTGGGAATATGTAGTACTGTATCAAACTGATACACCGTCTCCCTGTACACTGTTAATATATAGTACTGTATCACACTGACACTATCTCACTGTATACCTTTAATGTGTAGCACTGTATCACACAGACACACAGTCTCTCTGTACACTGTTAATGTGTAGTACTGTATCACACTGACACGCAGTCTCCCTGTACACTGTTGACGTGTATTACTGTATCACACTGGCTCAGTCTCACTGTACACTGTTAATTTGGAGTACTGCATCGCACTGATACACAGTCTCCCTGTACACTCTGAATGTGTGGTACTGTATCACACTGACACACGCTCCCTGTTCACTGTTAATGTATAGTACTGTATCACACTGACACAGTCTCCCTGTACATTGATACTGTATAGAACTGTATCGCATTGACACAGTCTCCCTGTCCATTGTTAATGTATAGTACCTGTATCACACTGACACACGTTCTCCCTGTACACTGTTAATGTATAGTAGTGCATCACACTGACACAGTCTCCCTATACACTGTGAATGTATAGCACTGTATCACACTGGCATAGTCTCCCTTTATATTGTTAATGTATAGTACTGTATCACACTGACACTAGCTCACTGTATACCTTTAAAGTGTAGCACTGTATCACACAGACACAGTCTCTCTGTACACTGTTAATGTGTAGTACTGTATCACCCTGACACGCAGTCTCCCTGTACACTGTTGACGTGTATTACTGTATCACACTGGCTCAGTCTCACTGTACACTGTTAATTTGGAGTACTGTATCACACTGACACAGTCTCCCTATACACTATTAATGTATAGTACTGTATCACACTGACACAGTCTCCCTGTACACTGTGAATGTGTCGTACTGTATCACACTGACACAGTCCCCCTGTACGCTGTCATGTATAGTACTGTATCACCCTGGCACAGTCTCCCTGTACACTGTTAATGTGTAGTCCTGTATCACAATGACACACAGTCTCCCTGTACACTGTTAATGTATAGTAGTGCATCACACTGACACAGTCTCCCTATGCACTGTGAATGTATAGCACTGTATCACACTGACACAGTCTCCCTGTACACTGTTAATGTATAGTACTGTATCACACTGACACAGTCACCCTGTACACTGTTAATGTATAGTAGTGCATCACACTGCCTCAGTCTCACTGTATATTGTTAATCTATAGTACTGCATCACACTGATACACAGTCTCCCTGTACACTCTGAATGTGTGGTAGTGTATCACACTGACACATGCTCCCTGTTCACTGTTAATGTATAGTACTGTATCACACTGACACAGTCTCACTGTACACTGTTAATATATAGTACTGTATCACACTGACACAGTCCCCCTGTACACTGTTATGTATATTACTGTATCACACTGACACTGTCTCCCTGTACACTGTTAATGTATAGTCCTGTATCACACTGTCTCCCTGTACACTGTGAATGTATAGCACTGTATCACACTGACACAGTCTCCCGGTACACTGTTAATGTATAGTACTGTATCACACTGACACACAGTCTCCCTGTACACTGTTAATGTATAGTACTGTATCACACTGACACAGTCTCCCTGTACACTTAATGTATAATACTTTATCACGCATACACACAGTCTCCCTGTACACTGTTAATGTGTAGTACTATATCACGCTGACACAACGTCTCCCTGTACACTGTTAATGTATAGTACTGTATCAGACTGACACAGTCACCTTGTACATTGTTAATGTATAGTACTGTATCACACTGATACACAGTCTCCCTGTACACTGTTGTGTAGTACTGTATCACACTGATAGTCTCCCTGTACACTGTTAATGTATAGTACTGTATCACACTGACACAGTCTCCCTGTGCACTGTTAATGTGTAGTACTGTATCACACTGACACAGTATCCCTGTACACTGCTAATGTGTAGTATTGTATCACACTGACACAGTCTCCCTGTACACTGTTAATGTATAGTACTGTATCACAGTGACACACAGTCTCCCTGTACACTGTTAATGTATAGTACTGTATCACAGTGACACACAGTCTCCCTGTACACTGTTAATGTATAGTACTGTTAGCACTGATACAAGTCGCCCCGTACACACAGACACAGTCACACTTGATACTGTTAATGCATAGTACTTTATCACGCTTACACACAGTCTCCCTGTACACTGTTAATGTGTAGTACTATATCACACTGACACAGTCTCCCTGTACACTGTTAATGTATAGTACTGTATCACACTTACTCAGTCTCCCTGTGCACTGTTAATGTATAGTACTGTATCACACTGACATTGTCTCACTGTATACTGTGAATTTGTAGTACTGTATCACACCGACACACAGTCTCCCTGTACACTGTTAATGTATAGTACTGTATCACACTGACACAGACTCCCTGTACACTGTTAATGTATAGTGCCTTATCACACTGACACAGTCTCCCTGTACACTGTGAATGTGTGGTACTGTATCACACTGACACAGTCACACTTGATACTGTTAATGTGTAGCACTGTATCACACAGACACACAGTCTCTCTGTATGCTGTTAATGTATAGTACTTTATCACATTGACACAGTCACCCTGTACTTTGTCAATGTATTGTACTGTATCACACTGACACACAATCTCCCTGTACAGTGTTAATGTATTTTACTGTATCACCCTGACAGTCTCCCTGTACACTGTCAATGTGTAGTACTGTATCACACTGACACAGTCTCCCTGTACACTGTTAATGTATAGTACTTTATCACACTGACAGTCTCCCTGTACACTGTTAATGTGTAGTACTGTATCACACTAACACAGTCTTCCAGTACACTATTAATGTATAGTTCTGTATCACACTGACACACAGTCTCCCTGTACACTGTTAATGTGTAGTACTGTATCACACTGACACAAAGTCTCTCTGTACACTGTTAATGTATAGTACTGTATCACACTGACACAGTCACCCTGTACATTGTTAATGTATAGTACTGTTTCACACTGACACACAGTCTCCCTGTACACTGTTAATGTATTTTACTGTATCAGACTGAGAGTCTCCCTGTACAATGTGAATGTGTAGTACTGTATCACACTGAGAGTCTCCCTGTACACTGAATGTGTAGTACTGTATCACACTGACACAGTCTCCCTGTACACTGTTAATGTGTAGGACTGTATCACACTGACACAGTCTGCCTGTGCACTGTTAATGTATAGTACTTTATCACGCTTACACACAGTCTCCCTGTACTCTGTTAATGTGTAGTACTGTATCACACTGACACAGTCTCACTGTACACTTAATATATAGTACTGTATCACACTGACACAGTCTCCCTGTACACTGTTAATGTATAGTACTGTATCACACTGACACTGTTTCCCTGTGCACTGTTAATGTGCAGTACCGTATCACACTGACACACGTTCTCCCTGGACATTGTGAATATGTTGTACTGTATCAAACTGACACACAGTCTCCCTGTACACTGTTAATATATAGTACTGTATCACACTGACACAGTCTCCCTTTACATTGTTAATGTATAGTACTGTATCACACTGACACACAGTTACCCTGTACACTGTTAATGTATAGCACTGTATCACTGACACAGTCTCCCTGTACACTGTTAATGTATAGTACTGTATCACACTGGCATAGTCTCCCTTTACATTGTTAATGTATCGTACTGTATCACACTGACACTATCTCACTGTATACCTTTAATGTGTAGCACTGTATCACACAGACACACAGTCTCTCTGTACACTGTTAATGTGTAGTACTGTATCACACTGACACGCAGTCTCCCTGTACACTGTTGACGTGTATTACTGTATCACACTGACACAGTCTCCCTATACACTATTAATGTATAGTACTGTATCACACTGACACAGTCTCCCTGTACACTGTGAATGTGTCGTACTGTATCACACTGACACAGTCCCCCTGTACACTGTCATGTATAGTACTGTATCACCCTGACACAGTCTCCCTGTACACTGTTAATGTGTAGTCCTGTATCACAATGACACACAGTCTCCCTGTACACTGTTAATGTACAGTAGTGCATCACACTGACACAGTCTCCCTATACACTGTGAATGTATAGCACTGTATCACACTGACGCAGTCTCCCTGTACACTGTTAATGTATAGTACTGTATCACACTAACACAGTCACCCTGTACATTGTTAATGTATAGTACTGTATCACACTGACACAGTCACCCTGTACATTGTTAATGTATTGTACTGTATCACACTGACAGTCTCCCTGTACACTGTTAATGTGTAGTACTGTATGACACTGACACAGTCCCCCTGTACACTGTTAATGTATAGTAGTGCATCACACTGACACAGTCTCCCTGTACACTGTTAATGTATAGTACTGTATCACACTGACACTGTCTCCCTGTGCACTGTTAATGTGTAGTACCGTATCACACTGACACACGTTCTCCCTGGACATTGGGAATATGTAGTACTGTATCAAACTGATACACCGTCTCCCTGTACACTGTTAATATATAGTACTGTATCACACTGACACTATCTCACTGTATACCTTTAATGTGTAGCACTGTATCACACAGACACACAGTCTCTCTGTACACTGTTAATGTGTAGTACTGTATCACACTGACACGCAGTCTCCCTGTACACTGTTGACGTGTATTACTGTATCACACTGGCTCAGTCTCACTGTACACTGTTAATTTGGAGTACTGCATCACACTGATACACAGTCTCCCTGTACACTCTGAATGTGTGGTACTGTATCACACTGACACACGCTCCCTGTTCACTGTTAATGTATAGTACTGTATCACACTGACACAGTCTCCCTGTACATTGATACTGTATAGAACTGTATCGCATTGACACAGTCTCCCTGTCCATTGTTAATGTATAGTACCTGTATCACACTGACACACGTTCTCCCTGTACACTGTTAATGTATAGTAGTGCATCACACTGACACAGTCTCCCTATACACTGTGAATGTATAGCACTGTATCACACTGGCATAGTCTCCCTTTATATTGTTAATGTATAGTACTGTATCACACTGACACTAGCTCACTGTATACCTTTAAAGTGTAGCACTGTATCACACAGACACAGTCTCTCTGTACACTGTTAATGTGTAGTACTGTATCACCCTGACACGCAGTCTCCCTGTACACTGTTGACGTGTATTACTGTATCACACTGGCTCAGTCTCACTGTACACTGTTAATTTGGAGTACTGTATCACACTGACACAGTCTCCCTATACACTATTAATGTATAGTACTGTATCACACTGACACAGTCTCCCTGTACACTGTGAATGTGTCGTACTGTATCACACTGACACAGTCCCCCTGTACGCTGTCATGTATAGTACTGTATCACCCTGACACAGTCTCCCTGTACACTGTTAATGTGTAGTCCTGTATCACAATGACACACAGTCTCCCTGTACACTGTTAATGTATAGTAGTGCATCACACTGACACAGTCTCCCTATGCACTGTGAATGTATAGCACTGTATCACACTGACACAGTCTCCCTGTACACTGTTAATGTATAGTACTGTATCACACTGACACAGTCACCCTGTACACTGTTAATGTATAGTAGTGCATCACACTGCCTCAGTCTCACTGTATATTGTTAATCTATAGTACTGCATCACACTGATACACAGTCTCCCTGTACACTCTGAATGTGTGGTAGTGTATCACACTGACACATGCTCCCTGTTCACTGTTAATGTATAGTACTGTATCACACTGACACAGTCTCACTGTACACTGTTAATATATAGTACTGTATCACACTGACACAGTCCCCCTGTACACTGTTATGTATATTACTGTATCACACTGACACTGTCTCCCTGTACACTGTTAATGTATAGTCCTGTATCACACTGTCTCCCTGTACACTGTGAATGTATAGCACTGTATCACACTGACACAGTCTCCCGGTACACTGTTAATGTATAGTACTGTATCACACTGACACACAGTCTCCCTGTACACTGTTAATGTATAGTACTGTATCACACTGACACAGTCTCCCTGTACACTTAATGTATAATACTTTATCACGCATACACACAGTCTCCCTGTACACTGTTAATGTGTAGTACTATATCACGCTGACACAACGTCTCCCTGTACACTGTTAATGTATAGTACTGTATCAGACTGACACAGTCACCTTGTACATTGTTAATGTATAGTACTGTATCACACTGATACACAGTCTCCCTGTACACTGTTGTGTAGTACTGTATCACACTGATAGTCTCCCTGTACACTGCTAATGTGTAGTATTGTATCACACTGACACAGTCTCCCTGTACACTGTTAATGTATAGTACTGTATCACAGTGACACACAGTCTCCCTGTACACTGTTAATGTATAGTACTGTATCACAGTGACACACAGTCTCCCTGTACACTGTTAATGTATAGTACTGTTAGCACTGATACAAGTCGCCCCGTACACACAGACACAATCACACTTGATACTGTTAATGCATAGTACTTTATCACGCTTACACACAGTCTCCCTGTACACTGTTAATGTGTAGTACTATATCACACTGACACAGTCTCCCTGTACACTGTTAATGTATAGTACTGTATCACACTTACTCAGTCTCCCTGTGCACTGTTAATGTATAGTACTGTATCACACTGACATTGTCTCACTGTATACTGTGAATTTGTAGTACTGTATCACACCGACACACAGTCTCCCTGTACACTGTTAATGTATAGTACTGTATCACACTGACACAGACTCCCTGTACACTGTTAATGTATAGTGCCTTATCACACTGACACAGTCTCCCTGTACACTGTGAATGTGTGGTACTGTATCACACTGACACAGTCACACTTGATACTGTTAATGTGTAGCACTGTATCACACAGACACACAGTCTCTCTGTATGCTGTTAATGTATAGTACTTTATCACATTGACACAGTCACCCTGTACTTTGTCAACGTATTGTACTGTATCACACTGACACACAATCTCCCTGTACAGTGTTAATGTATTTTACTGTATCACCCTGACAGTCTCCCTGTACACTGTCAATGTGTAGTACTGTATCACACTGACACAGTCTCCCTGTACACTGTTAATGTATAGTACTTTATCACACTGACAGTCTCCCTGTACACTGTTAATGTGTAGTACTGTATCACACTAACACAGTCTTCCAGTACACTATTAATGTATAGTTCTGTATCACACTGACACAAAGTCTCTCTGTACACTGTTAATGTATAGTACTGTATCACACTGACACAGTCACCCTGTACATTGTTAATGTATAGTACTGTTTCACACTGACACACAGTCTCCCTGTACACTGTTAATGTATTTTACTGTATCAGACTGAGAGTCTCCCTGTACAATGTGAATGTGTAGTACTGTATCACACTGAGAGTCTCCCTGTACACTGAATGTGTAGTACTGTATCACACTGACACAGTCTCCCTGTACACTGTTAATGTGTAGGACTGTATCACACTGACACAGTCTGCCTGTGCACTGTTAATGTATAGTACTTTATCACGCTTACACACAGTCTCCCTGTACTCTGTTAATGTGTAGTACTGTATCACACTGACACAGTCTCACTGTACACTTAATATATAGTACTGTATCACACTGACACAGTCTCCCTGTACACTGTTAATGTATAGTACTGTATCACACTGACACTGTTTCCCTGTGCACTGTTAATGTGCAGTACCGTATCACACTGACACACGTTCTCCCTGGACATTGTGAATATGTTGTACTGTATCAAACTGACACACAGTCTCCCTGTACACTGTTAATATATAGTACTGTATCACACTGACACAGTCTCCCTTTACATTGTTAATGTATAGTACTGTATCACACTGACACACAGTTACCCTGTACACTGTTAATGTATAGCACTGTATCACTGACACAGTCTCCCTGTACACTGTTAATGTATAGTACTGTATCACACTGACACAGTCACCCTGTACATTGTTAATGTATTGTACTGTATCACACTGACAGTCTCCCTGTACACTGTTAATGTGTAGTACTGTATGACACTGACACAGTCCCCCTGTACACTGTTAATGTATAGTAGTGCATCACACTGACACAGTCTCCCTGTACACTGTTAATGTATAGTACTGTATCACACTGACACTGTCTCCCTGTGCACTGTTAATGTGTAGTACCGTATCACACTGACACACGTTCTCCCTGGACATTGGGAATATGTAGTACTGTATCAAACTGATACACCGTCTCCCTGTACACTGTTAATATATAGTACTGTATCACACTGACACTATCTCACTGTATACCTTTAATGTGTAGCACTGTATCACACAGACACACAGTCTCTCTGTACACTGTTAATGTGTAGTACTGTATCACACTGACACGCAGTCTCCCTGTACACTGTTGACGTGTATTACTGTATCACACTGGCTCAGTCTCACTGTACACTGTTAATTTGGAGTACTGCATCACACTGATACACAGTCTCCCTGTACACTCTGAATGTGTGGTACTGTATCACACTGACACACGCTCCCTGTTCACTGTTAATGTATAGTACTGTATCACACTGACACAGTCTCCCTGTACATTGATACTGTATAGAACTGTATCGCATTGACACAGTCTCCCTGTCCATTGTTAATGTATAGTACCTGTATCACACTGACACACGTTCTCCCTGTACACTGTTAATGTATAGTAGTGCATCACACTGACACAGTCTCCCTATACACTGTGAATGTATAGCACTGTATCACACTGGCATAGTCTCCCTTTATATTGTTAATGTATAGTACTGTATCACACTGACACTAGCTCACTGTATACCTTTAAAGTGTAGCACTGTATCACACAGACACAGTCTCTCTGTACACTGTTAATGTGTAGTACTGTATCACCCTGACACGCAGTCTCCCTGTACACTGTTGACGTGTATTACTGTATCACACTGGCTCAGTCTCACTGTACACTGTTAATTTGGAGTACTGTATCACACTGACACAGTCTCCCTATACACTATTAATGTATAGTACTGTATCACACTGACACAGTCTCCCTGTACACTGTGAATGTGTCGTACTGTATCACACTGACACAGTCCCCCTGTACGCTGTCATGTATAGTACTGTATCACCCTGACACAGTCTCCCTGTACACTGTTAATGTGTAGTCCTGTATCACAATGACACACAGTCTCCCTGTACACTGTTAATGTATAGTAGTGCATCACACTGACACAGTCTCCCTATGCACTGTGAATGTATAGCACTGTATCACACTGACACAGTCTCCCTGTACACTGTTAATGTATAGTACTGTATCACACTGACACAGTCACCCTGTACACTGTTAATGTATAGTAGTGCATCACACTGCCTCAGTCTCACTGTATATTGTTAATCTATAGTACTGCATCACACTGATACACAGTCTCCCTGTACACTCTGAATGTGTGGTAGTGTATCACACTGACACATGCTCCCTGTTCACTGTTAATGTATAGTACTGTATCACACTGACACAGTCTCACTGTACACTGTTAATATATAGTACTGTATCACACTGACACAGTCCCCCTGTACACTGTTATGTATATTACTGTATCACACTGACACTGTCTCCCTGTACACTGTTAATGTATAGTCCTGTATCACACTGTCTCCCTGTACACTGTGAATGTATAGCACTGTATCACACTGACACAGTCTCCCGGTACACTGTTAATGTATAGTACTGTATCACACTGACACACAGTCTCCCTGTACACTGTTAATGTATAGTACTGTATCACACTGACACAGTCTCCCTGTACACTTAATGTATAATACTTTATCACGCATACACACAGTCTCCCTGTACACTGTTAATGTGTAGTACTATATCACGCTGACACAACGTCTCCCTGTACACTGTTAATGTATAGTACTGTATCAGACTGACACAGTCACCTTGTACATTGTTAATGTATAGTACTGTATCACACTGATACACAGTCTCCCTGTACACTGTTGTGTAGTACTGTATCACACTGATAGTCTCCCTGTACACTGTTAATGTATAGTACTGTATCACACTGACACAGTCTCCCTGTGCACTGTTAATGTGTAGTACTGTATCACACTGACACAGTATCCCTGTACACTGCTAATGTGTAGTATTGTATCACACTGACACAGTCTCCCTGTACACTGTTAATGTATAGTACTGTATCACAGTGACACACAGTCTCCCTGTACACTGTTAATGTATAGTACTGTATCACAGTGACACACAGTCTCCCTGTACACTGTTAATGTATAGTACTGTTAGCACTGATACAAGTCGCCCCGTACACACAGACACAATCACACTTGATACTGTTAATGCATAGTACTTTATCACGCTTACACACAGTCTCCCTGTACACTGTTAATGTGTAGTACTATATCACACTGACACAGTCTCCCTGTACACTGTTAATGTATAGTACTGTATCACACTTACTCAGTCTCCCTGTGCACTGTTAATGTATAGTACTGTATCACACTGACATTGTCTCACTGTATACTGTGAATTTGTAGTACTGTATCACACCGACACACAGTCTCCCTGTACACTGTTAATGTATAGTACTGTATCACACTGACACAGACTCCCTGTACACTGTTAATGTATAGTGCCTTATCACACTGACACAGTCTCCCTGTACACTGTGAATGTGTGGTACTGTATCACACTGACACAGTCACACTTGATACTGTTAATGTGTAGCACTGTATCACACAGACACACAGTCTCTCTGTATGCTGTTAATGTATAGTACTTTATCACATTGACACAGTCACCCTGTACTTTGTCAACGTATTGTACTGTATCACACTGACACACAATCTCCCTGTACAGTGTTAATGTATTTTACTGTATCACCCTGACAGTCTCCCTGTACACTGTCAATGTGTAGTACTGTATCACACTGACACAGTCTCCCTGTACACTGTTAATGTATAGTACTTTATCACACTGACAGTCTCCCTGTACACTGTTAATGTGTAGTACTGTATCACACTAACACAGTCTTCCAGTACACTATTAATGTATAGTTCTGTATCACACTGACACAAAGTCTCTCTGTACACTGTTAATGTATAGTACTGTATCACACTGACACAGTCACCCTGTACATTGTTAATGTATAGTACTGTTTCACACTGACACACAGTCTCCCTGTACACTGTTAATGTATTTTACTGTATCAGACTGAGAGTCTCCCTGTACAATGTGAATGTGTAGTACTGTATCACACTGAGAGTCTCCCTGTACACTGAATGTGTAGTACTGTATCACACTGACACAGTCTCCCTGTACACTGTTAATGTGTAGGACTGTATCACACTGACACAGTCTGCCTGTGCACTGTTAATGTATAGTACTTTATCACGCTTACACACAGTCTCCCTGTACTCTGTTAATGTGTAGTACTGTATCACACTGACACAGTCTCACTGTACACTTAATATATAGTACTGTATCACACTGACACAGTCTCCCTGTACACTGTTAATGTATAGTACTGTATCACACTGACACTGTTTCCCTGTGCACTGTTAATGTGCAGTACCGTATCACACTGACACACGTTCTCCCTGGACATTGTGAATATGTTGTACTGTATCAAACTGACACACAGTCTCCCTGTACACTGTTAATATATAGTACTGTATCACACTGACACAGTCTCCCTTTACATTGTTAATGTATAGTACTGTATCACACTGACACACAGTTACCCTGTACACTGTTAATGTATAGCACTGTATCACTGACACAGTCTCCCTGTACACTGTTAATGTATAGTACTGTATCACACTGGCATAGTCTCCCTTTACATTGTTAATGTATCGTACTGTATCACACTGACACTATCTCACTGTATACCTTTAATGTGTAGCACTGTATCACACAGACACACAGTCTCTCTGTACACTGTTAATGTGTAGTACTGTATCACACTGACACGCAGTCTCCCTGTACACTGTTGACGTGTATTACTGTATCACACTGACACAGTCTCCCTATACACTATTAATGTATAGTACTGTATCACACTGACACAGTCTCCCTGTACACTGTGAATGTGTCGTACTGTATCACACTGACACAGTCCCCCTGTACACTGTCATGTATAGTACTGTATCACCCTGACACAGTCTCCCTGTACACTGTTAATGTGTAGTCCTGTATCACAATGACACACAGTCTCCCTGTACACTGTTAATGTACAGTAGTGCATCACACTGACACAGTCTCCCTATACACTGTAAATGTATAGCACTGTATCACACTGACGCAGTCTCCCTGTACACTGTTAATGTATAGTACTGTATCACACTAACACAGTCACCCTGTACATTGTTAATGTATAGTACTGTATCACACTGACACAGTCACCCTGTACATTGTTAATGTATTGTACTGTATCACACTGACAGTCTCCCTGTACACTGTGAATGTGTAGTACTGTATGACACTGACACAGTCCCCCTGTACACTGTTAATGTATAGTAGTGCATCACACTGACACAGTCTCCCTGTACACTGTTAATGTATAGTACTGTATCACACTGACACTGTCTCCCTGTGCACTGTTAATGTGTAGTACCGTATCACACTGACACACGTTCTCCCTGGACATTGGGAATATGTAGTACTGTATCAAACTGATACACCGTCTCCCTGTACACTGTTAATATATAGTACTGTATCACACTGACACTATCTCACTGTATACCTTTAATGTGTAGCACTGTATCACACAGACACACAGTCTCTCTGTACACTGTTAATGTGTAGTACTGTATCACACTGACACGCAGTCTCCCTGTACACTGTTGACGTGTATTACTGTATCACACTGGCTCAGTCTCACTGTACACTGTTAATTTGGAGTACTGCATCACACTGATACACAGTCTCCCTGTACACTCTGAATGTGTGGTACTGTATCACACTGACACACGCTCCCTGTTCACTGTTAATGTATAGTACTGTATCACACTGACACAGTCTCCCTGTACATTGATACTGTATAGAACTGTATCGCATTGACACAGTCTCCCTGTCCATTGTTAATGTATAGTACCTGTATCACACTGACACACGTTCTCCCTGTACACTGTTAATGTATAGTAGTGCATCACACTGACACAGTCTCCCTATACACTGTGAATGTATAGCACTGTATCACACTGGCATAGTCTCCCTTTATATTGTTAATGTATAGTACTGTATCACACTGACACTAGCTCACTGTATACCTTTAAAGTGTAGCACTGTATCACACAGACACAGTCTCTCTGTACACTGTTAATGTGTAGTACTGTATCACCCTGACACGCAGTCTCCCTGTACACTGTTGACGTGTATTACTGTATCACACTGGCTCAGTCTCACTGTACACTGTTAATTTGGAGTACTGTATCACACTGACACAGTCTCCCTATACACTATTAATGTATAGTACTGTATCACACTGACACAGTCTCCCTGTACACTGTGAATGTGTCGTACTGTATCACACTGACACAGTCCCCCTGTACGCTGTCATGTATAGTACTGTATCACCCTGACACAGTCTCCCTGTACACTGTTAATGTGTAGTCCTGTATCACAATGACACACAGTCTCCCTGTACACTGTTAATGTATAGTAGTGCATCACACTGACACAGTCTCCCTATGCACTGTGAATGTATAGCACTGTATCACACTGACACAGTCTCCCTGTACACTGTTAATGTATAGTACTGTATCACACTGACACAGTCACCCTGTACACTGTTAATGTATAGTAGTGCATCACACTGCCTCAGTCTCACTGTATATTGTTAATCTATAGTACTGCATCACACTGATACACAGTCTCCCTGTACACTCTGAATGTGTGGTAGTGTATCACACTGACACATGCTCCCTGTTCACTGTTAATGTATAGTACTGTATCACACTGACACAGTCTCACTGTACACTGTTAATATATAGTACTGTATCACACTGACACAGTCCCCCTGTACACTGTTATGTATATTACTGTATCACACTGACACTGTCTCCCTGTACACTGTTAATGTATAGTCCTGTATCACACTGTCTCCCTGTACACTGTGAATGTATAGCACTGTATCACACTGACACAGTCTCCCGGTACACTGTTAATGTATAGTACTGTATCACACTGACACACAGTCTCCCTGTACACTGTTAATGTATAGTACTGTATCACACTGACACAGTCTCCCTGTACACTTAATGTATAATACTTTATCACGCATACACACAGTCTCCCTGTACACTGTTAATGTGTAGTACTATATCACGCTGACACAACGTCTCCCTGTACACTGTTAATGTATAGTACTGTATCAGACTGACACAGTCACCTTGTACATTGTTAATGTATAGTACTGTATCACACTGATACACAGTCTCCCTGTACACTGTTGTGTAGTACTGTATCACACTGATAGTCTCCCTGTACACTGTTAATGTATAGTACTGTATCACACTGACACAGTCTCCCTGTGCACTGTTAATGTGTAGTACTGTATCACACTGACACAGTATCCCTGTACACTGCTAATGTGTAGTATTGTATCACACTGACACAGTCTCCCTGTACACTGTTAATGTATAGTACTGTATCACAGTGACACACAGTCTCCCTGTACACTGTTAATGTATAGTACTGTATCACAGTGACACACAGTCTCCCTGTACACTGTTAATGTATAGTACTGTTAGCACTGATACAAGTCGCCCCGTACACACAGACACAGTCACACTTGATACTGTTAATGCATAGTACTTTATCACGCTTACACACAGTCTCCCTGTACACTGTTAATGTGTAGTACTATATCACACTGACACAGTCTCCCTGTACACTGTTAATGTATAGTACTGTATCACACTTACTCAGTCTCCCTGTGCACTGTTAATGTATAGTACTGTATCACACTGACATTGTCTCACTGTATACTGTGAATTTGTAGTACTGTATCACACCGACACACAGTCTCCCTGTACACTGTTAATGTATAGTACTGTATCACACTGACACAGACTCCCTGTACACTGTTAATGTATAGTGCCTTATCACACTGACACAGTCTCCCTGTACACTGTGAATGTGTGGTACTGTATCACACTGACACAGTCACACTTGATACTGTTAATGTGTAGCACTGTATCACACAGACACACAGTCTCTCTGTATGCTGTTAATGTATAGTACTTTATCACATTGACACAGTCACCCTGTACTTTGTCAACGTATTGTACTGTATCACACTGACACACAATCTCCCTGTACAGTGTTAATGTATTTTACTGTATCACCCTGACAGTCTCCCTGTACACTGTCAATGTGTAGTACTGTATCACACTGACACAGTCTCCCTGTACACTGTTAATGTATAGTACTTTATCACACTGACAGTCTCCCTGTACACTGTTAATGTGTAGTACTGTATCACACTAACACAGTCTTCCAGTACACTATTAATGTATAGTTCTGTATCACACTGACACACAGTCTCCCTGTACACTGTTAATGTGTAGTACTGTATCACACTGACACAAAGTCTCTCTGTACACTGTTAATGTATAGTACTGTATCACACTGACACAGTCACCCTGTACATTGTTAATGTATAGTACTGTTTCACACTGACACACAGTCTCCCTGTACACTGTTAATGTATTTTACTGTATCAGACTGAGAGTCTCCCTGTACAATGTGAATGTGTAGTACTGTATCACACTGAGAGTCTCCCTGTACACTGAATGTGTAGTACTGTATCACACTGACACAGTCTCCCTGTACACTGTTAATGTGTAGGACTGTATCACACTGACACAGTCTGCCTGTGCACTGTTAATGTATAGTACTTTATCACGCTTACACACAGTCTCCCTGTACTCTGTTAATGTGTAGTACTGTATCACACTGACACAGTCTCACTGTACACTTAATATATAGTACTGTATCACACTGACACAGTCTCCCTGTACACTGTTAATGTATAGTACTGTATCACACTGACACTGTTTCCCTGTGCACTGTTAATGTGCAGTACCGTATCACACTGACACACGTTCTCCCTGGACATTGTGAATATGTTGTACTGTATCAAACTGACACACAGTCTCCCTGTACACTGTTAATATATAGTACTGTATCACACTGACACAGTCTCCCTTTACATTGTTAATGTATAGTACTGTATCACACTGACACACAGTTACCCTGTACACTGTTAATGTATAGCACTGTATCACTGACACAGTCTCCCTGTACACTGTTAATGTATAGTACTGTATCACACTGGCATAGTCTCCCTTTACATTGTTAATGTATCGTACTGTATCACACTGACACTATCTCACTGTATACCTTTAATGTGTAGCACTGTATCACACAGACACACAGTCTCTCTGTACACTGTTAATGTGTAGTACTGTATCACACTGACACGCAGTCTCCCTGTACACTGTTGACGTGTATTACTGTATCACACTGACACAGTCTCCCTATACACTATTAATGTATAGTACTGTATCACACTGACACAGTCTCCCTGTACACTGTGAATGTGTCGTACTGTATCACACTGACACAGTCCCCCTGTACACTGTCATGTATAGTACTGTATCACCCTGACACAGTCTCCCTGTACACTGTTAATGTGTAGTCCTGTATCACAATGACACACAGTCTCCCTGTACACTGTTAATGTACAGTAGTGCATCACACTGACACAGTCTCCCTATACACTGTGAATGTATAGCACTGTATCACACTGACGCAGTCTCCCTGTACACTGTTAATGTATAGTACTGTATCACACTAACACAGTCACCCTGTACATTGTTAATGTATAGTACTGTATCACACTGACAGTCTCCCTGTACACTGTGAATGTGTAGTACTGTATGACACTGACACAGTCCCCCTGTACACTGTTAATGTATAGTAGTGCATCACACTGACACAGTCTCCCTGTATATTGTTAATGTATAGTACTGCATCACACTGATACACAGTCTCCCTGTACACTCTGAATGTGTGGTAGTGTATCACACTGACACACGCTCCCTGTTCACTGTTAATGTATAGTACTGTATCACACTGACACAGTCTCCCTGTACATTGATACTGTATAGAACTGTATCACATTGACACAGTCTCCCTGTACATTGTTAATGTATAGTACCTGTATCACACTGACACACGTTCTCCCTGTACATTGTGAATGTGTAGTAATGTATCACACTGACACACAGTTGCCCTGTACACTGTGAATGTGTAGTACTGTATCACACTGACACACAGTCTTCCTGAACATTGTTAATGTATAGTACTGTATCACACTGACACAGTCTTACTGTACACTGTTAATATATAGTACTGTATCACACTGACACTGTCTCCCTGTACACTGTTAATGTATAGTCCTGTATCACACTGTCTCCCTGTACACTGTGAATGTATAGCACTGTATCACACTGACACAGTCTCCCTGTACACTGTTAATGTATAGTACTGTATCACACTGACACAGTCTCCCTGTACATTTAATGTATAGTACTTTATCACGCATACACACAGTCTCCCTGTACACTGTTAATGTGTAGTACTATATCACACTGACACAACTTCTCCCTGTACACTGTTAATGTATAGTACTGTATCACACTGACACAGTCACCCTATACATTGTTAGTGTATAGTACTGTATCACACTGATACACAGTCTCCCTGTACACTATTAATGTATAGTACTGTATCACACTGATACACAGTCTCCCTGTACACTGTTAATGTATTGTACTGTATCACACTAACACAGTCTCCCTGTACACTGTTAATGTATAGTACTGTTCGCACTGATACAAGTCTCCCTGTACACACAGACACAGTCACACTTGATACTGTTAATGTATAGTACTTTATCACGCTTAAACACAGTCTCCCTGTACACTGTTAATGTGTAGTACTGTATCACACTGACACAGTCTCCCTGTACACTGTTAATGTATAGTACTTTATCACGCTTACACACAGTCTCCTTGTACTCTGTTAATGTGTAGTACTGTATCACACTGACACAGTCTCCCTGTACACTGTTAATGTATAGTACTGTATCACACTTACTCAGTCTCCCTGTACATTGTTAATGTATAGTACTGTATCACACTGACATAGACTCACTGTATACTGTGAATTTGTAGTACTGTATCACACTGACACAATCTCCCTGTACACTGTAAATGTATAGTACTGTATCACACTGACACTATCTCACTATATACTGTTAATGTGTAGCACTGTATCACACTGACACAAAGTCTCCCTGTACCCTGTTAATGTATAGTACTGTGTCACACTGACACAGTCTCCCTGTACACTGTGAATGTGTCGTACTTTATCACACTGACTCAGTCCCCCTGTACACTGTTAATGTATAGTACTTTATCACGCATACACACAGTCTCCCTGTACACTGTTAATGTGTAGTACTGTATCATGCTGACAGTGTCCCTGTATACTGTTAATATATAGTACTGTATCACACTGACGTACAGTCTCCCAGTACACTATTAATGTGTATTACTGTATCACACTGACATAATCTCCCTGTACACTGCTAATGTATAGTACTGTATCACACTAACACAGTCTCCCTGTACACTGTTAATGTATAGTACTGTAGCACACTGACACACAGTCTCCCTGTACACTGTTAATGTATAGCACTGTATCAGACTGGCACACAGTAACCCTGTACACTGTTAATGTATCGTACTGTATCACACTTACTCAGTCTCCCTGTACACTGTTAATGTATAGTACTGTATCACACTGACATAGTCTCACAGTACTATACATTCACAGTATACAGTATCACAGTGATACACAGTCTCCCTGTACACCGTTAATGTGTAGTACTGTATCACACTGACACAGTCTCCCTGTACACTGTTAATGTATAGTACTGTATCACACTGACATAGTCTCACTGTATACTGTGAATTTGTAGTACTGTATCACACTGACACACAGTCTCCCTGTACACTGTTAATGTATAGTACTGTATCACACTGACACAGACTCCCTGTACACTGTTAATGTATAGTGCTGTATCACACTGACACAGTCTCCCTGTACACTGTGAATGTGTGGTACTGCATCACACTGACACAGTCACACTTGATACTGTTAATGTGTAGCACTGTATCACACAGACGCACAGTCTCTCTGTACGCTGTTAATGTATAGTACTTTATCACACTGACAGAGTCACCCTGTACTGTGTTAACGTATTGTACTGTATCACACTGACACACAATCTCCCTGTACAGTGTTAATGTATTTTACTTTATCACCCTGACAGTCCCCTGTACACTGTCAATGTGTAGTACTGTATCACACTGACACAGTCTCCCTGTACACTGTTAATGTATAGTACTTTATCACACTGACAGTCTCCCTGTACACTGTTAATGTGTAGTACTGTATCACACTGACACAGTCTCCCTATACATTGTTAATGTTTAATACTGTATCACACTAACACAGTCTCCCTGTTCACTGTTAATGTATAGTACTGTATCACACTAACACAGTCTTCCTGTACACTATTAATGTATAGTAATGTATCACACTGGCACACAGCCTCCCTGTACACTGTTAATGTGTAGTACTGTATCACACTGACACAAAGTCTCCCTGTACAATGTTAATGTATAGTACTATATCACACTGACACAGTCACCCTGTACATTGTTAATGTATAGTACTGTTTCACACTGACACACAGTCTCCCTGTACACTGTTAATGTATTTTACTGTATCACACTGACAGTCTCCCTGTACAATGTGAATGTGTAGTACTGTATCACACTGACAGTCTCCCTGTACACTGAATGTGTAGTACTGTATCACACTGACACAGTCTCCCTGTACACTGTTAATGTGTAGTACTGTATCACACTGACACAGTCTCCCTGTGCACTGTTAATGTATAGTACTGTATCACAGTGACACACATTCTCCCTGTACACTGTTAATATATAGTACTGTATCACACTAGCACAGTCTCCCTGTACACTGTTAATGTATAGTACTTTATCACGCTTACACACCGTCTCCCTGTACTCTGTTAATGTGTAGTACTGTATCACACTGACACAGTCTCCCTGTACACTGTTAATGTATAGTACTGTATCACACTTACTCAGTCTCTCTGTACACTGTTAATGTATAGTACTGTATCACACTGACATAGTCTCTCTGTATACTGTGAATTTGTAGTACTGTATCACACTGACACAATCTCCCTGTACACTGTAAATGTATAGTACTGTATCACACTGACACTATCTCACTATATACTGTTAATGTGTAGCACTGTATCACACTGACACAAAGTCTCCCTGTACCCTGTTAATATATAGTACTGTGTCACACTGACACAGTCTCCCTGTACACTGTTAATGTACAGTAGTGCATCACACTGACACAGTCTCCCTATGCACTGAATGTATAGCACTGTATCACACTGACGCAGTCTCCCTGTACACTGTTAATGTATAGTACTGTATCACACTGACACAGTCACCTTGTACATTGTTAATGTATAGTACTGTATCACACTGACAGTCTCCCTGTACACTGTGAATGTGTAGTACTGTATGACACTGACACAGTCCCCCTGTACACTGTTAATGTATAGTAGTGCATCACACTGACACAGTCTCCCTGTATATTGTTAATGTATAGTACTGCATCACACTGATACACAGTCTCCCTGTACACTCTGAATGTGTGGTAGTGTATCACACTGACACACGCTCCCTGTTCACTGTTAATGTATAGAACTGTATCACATTGACACAGTCTCCCTGTACATTGTTAATGTATAGTACCTGTATCACACTGACACACGTTCTCCCTGTACATTGTGAATGTGTAGTAATGTATCACACTGACACACAGTTGCCCTGTACACTGTGAATGTGTAGTACTGTATCACACTGACACACAGTCTTCCTGAACATTGTTAATGTATAGTACTGTATCACACTGACACAGTCTTACTGTACACTGTTAATATATAGTACTGTATCACACTGACACTGTCTCCCTGTACACTGTTAATGTATAGTCCTGTATCACACTGTCTCCCTGTACACTGTGAATGTATAGCACTGTATCACACTGACACAGTCTCCCTGTACACTGTTAATGTATAGTACTGTATCACACTGACACAGTCTCCCTGTACACTTAATGTATAGTACTTTATCACGCATACACACAGTCTCCCTGTACACTGTTAATGTGTAGTGCTATATCACACTGACACAACGTCTCCCTGTACACTGTTAATGTATAGTACTGTATCACACTGACACAGTCACCTTATACATTGTTAGTGTATAGTACTGTATCACACTGATACAGTCTCCCTGTACACTATTAATGTATAGTACTGTATCACACTGATACACAGTCTCCCTGTACACTGTTAATGTATTGTACTGTATCACACTGACACAGTCTCCCTGTACATTGTTAATGTTTAGTACTGTATCACACTGACACAGTATCCCTGTACACTGTTAATGTGTAGTATTGTATCACACTGACACAGTCGCCCTGTACACTGTTAATGTATAGTACTGTTCGCACTGATACAAGTCTCCGTGTACACACAGACACAGTCACACTTGATACTGTTAATGTATAGTACTTTATCACGCTTACACACAGTCTCCCTGTACACTGTTAATGTGTAGTACTGTATCACACTGACACAGTCTCCCTGTACACTGTTAAAGTATACTACTGTATCACACTTACTCAGTCTCCCTGTACACTGTTAATGTATAGTACTGTATCACACTGACATAGTCTCACTGTATACTGTGAATTTGTAGTACTGTATCACACTGACACACAGTCTCCCTTACACTGTTAATGTTTAGTACTGTATCACTCTGACACATAGTCTCCCTGTACACTGTTATGTATAGTACTGTATCACACTGACACAGACTCCCTGTACACTGTTAATGTATATTTCTGTATCACAATGACAGTCACCCTGTCCATTGTTAATGTATAGTACTGTATCACACTAACACAGTCTCCCTGTACACTGTGAATGTGTAGTACTGTATGACACTGACACAGTCTCCCTGTATATTGTTAATGTATAGTACTGCATCACACTGATACACAATCTCCCTATACACTCTGAATGTGTGGTACTGTATCACACTGACACAGTCTCACTGTACACTGTTAATATTATAGTACTGTATCACACTGAGACAGTCTCCCTGTACACTTATATATAGTACTGTATCGCACTGACAGTCTCCCTGTACACTGTTAATGTATAGTCCTGTATCACACTGACACACAGTCTCTCTGTACACTGTTAATGTATAATATTGCATCACACTGACACAGTCTCCCTGTACATTCTGAATGTATAGCACTGTATCACACTGAAACAGTCTCCCTGGACACTGTTAACGTATAGTACTGTATCACACTGACACACAGTCTCCCTGTACACTCTTAATGTATAGTACTGTATCACACTGACACAGTCTCCCTGTATATTGTTATTATATAGTACTGTATGACACTGACACAGTCTCCCTGTACACTGTTAATGTATAGTACTTTATCACGCATGCACACAGTCTCCCTGTACACTGTTAATGTGTAGTACTGTATCATACCGACAGTGTCCCTGTATACTGTTAATATATAGTACTGTATCACACTGACGTACAGTCTCCCTGTACACTATTAATGTGTATTACTGTATCACACCAACATAATCTCCCTGTGCACTGCTAATGTATATTACTGTATCACACTGACGCACAGTCTCCCTGTACATTGTTAATGTATAGTACTGTATCACACTTACACAGACTCCCTGTACACTGTTAATGTATAGTACTGTATCACACAGACACAGTCACACTTGATACTGTTAATGTGTAGTACTGTATCACACTTACACAGACTCCCTGTACACTGTTAATGTGTAGCACTGTATCACACAGACACACAGTCTTTCTGTACACTGTTAATGTATAGTACTGTACCACACTGACACACCGTCTCCCTGTACACTGTTAATGTGTAGTACTATATCACACTGACGCAGTGTCACTGTACACTGTTAATGTATAGTAATGTATCACACGGACACACAGTCTCTCTGTACGCTGTTAATGTATAGTACTGTATCACACTGACACAGTCACCCTGTACATTGTTAATGTATAGTACTGTTTCACACTGACACACAGTCTCCCTGTACACTGTTAATGTATTTTACTGTATCAGACTGAGAGTCTCCCTGTACAATGTGAATGTGTAGTACTGTATCACACTGAGAGTCTCCCTGTACACTGAATGTGTAGTACTGTATCACACTGACACAGTCTCCCTGTACACTGTTAATGTGTATGACTGTATCACACTGACACAGTCTGCCTGTGCACTGTTAATGTATAGTACTTTATCACGCTTACACACAGTCTCCCTGTACTCTGTTAATGTGTAGTACTGTATCACACTGACACAGTCTCACTGTACACTTAATATATAGTACTGTATCACACTGACACAGTCTCCCTGTACACTGTTAATGTATAGTACTGTATCACACTGACACTGTTTCCCTGTGCACTGTTAATGTGCAGTACCGTATCACACTGACACACGTTCTCCCTGGACATTGTGAATATGTTGTACTGTATCAAACTGACACACAGTCTCCCTGTACACTGTTAATATATAGTACTGTATCACACTGACACAGTCTCCCTTTACATTGTTAATGTATAGTACTGTATCACACTGACACACAGTTACCCTGTACACTGTTAATGTATTGCACTGTATCACTGACACAGTCTCCCTGTACACTGTTAATGTATAGTACTGTATCACACTGGCATAGTCTCCCTTTACATTGTTAATGTATCGTACTGTATCACACTGACACTATCTCACTGTATACCTTTAATGTGTAGCACTGTATCACACAGACACACAGTCTCTCTGTACACTGTTAATGTGTAGTACTGTATCACACTGACACGCAGTCTCCCTGTACACTGTTGACGTGTATTACTGTATCACACTGACACAGTCTCCCTATACACTATTAATGTATAGTACTGTATCACACTGACACAGTCTCCCTGTACACTGTGAATGTGTCGTACTGTATCACACTGACACAGTCCCCCTGTACACTGTCATGTATAGTACTGTATCACCCTGACACAGTCTCCCTGTACACTGTTAATGTGTAGTCCTGTATCACAATGACACACAGTCTCCCTGTACACTGTTAATGTACAGTAGTGCATCACACTGACACAGTCTCCCTATACACTGTGAATGTATAGCACTGTATCACACTGACGCAGTCTCCCTGTACACTGTTAATGTATAGTACTGTATCACACTAACACAGTCACCCTGTACATTGTTAATGTATAGTACTGTATCACACTGACAGTCTCCCTGTACACTGTGAATGTGTAGTACTGTATGACACTGACACAGTCCCCCTGTACACTGTTAATGTATAGTAGTGCATCACACTGACACAGTCTCCCTGTATATTGTTAATGTATAGTACTGCATCACACTGATACACAGTCTCCCTGTACACTCTGAATGTGTGGTAGTGTATCACACTGACACACGCTCCCTGTTCACTGTTAATGTATAGTACTGTATCACACTGACACAGTCTCCCTGTACATTGATACTGTATAGAACTGTATCACAGTGACACAGTCTCCCTGTACATTGTTAATGTATAGTACCTGTATCACACTGACACACGTTCTCCCTGTACATTGTGAATGTGTAGTAATGTATCACACTGACACACAGTTGCCCTGTACACTGTGAATGTGTAGTACTGTATCACACTGACACACAGTCTTCCTGAACATTGTTAATGTATAGTACTGTATCACACTGACACAGTCTTACTGTACACTGTTAATATATAGTACTGTATCACACTGACACTGTCTCCCTGTACACTGTTAATGTATAGTCCTGTATCACACTGTCTCCCTGTACACTGTGAATGTATAGCACTGTATCACACTGACACAGTCTCCCTGTACACTGTTAATGTATAGTACTGTATCACACTGACACAGTCTCCCTGTACATTTAATGTATAGTACTTTATCACGCATACACACAGTCTCCCTGTACACTGTTAATGTGTAGTACTATATCACACTGACACAACGTCTCCCTGTACACTGTTAATGTATAGTACTGTATCACACTGACACAGTCACCCTATACATTGTTAGTGTATAGTACTGTATCACACTGATACACAGTCTCCCTGTACACTATTAATGTATAGTACTGTATCACACTGATACACAGTCTCCCTGTACACTGTTAATGTATTGTACTGTATCACACTAACACAGTCTCCCTGTACACTGTTAATGTATAGTACTGTTCGCACTGATACAAGTCTCCCTGTACACACAGACACAGTCACACTTGATACTGTTAATGTATAGTACTTTATCACGCTTAAACACAGTCTCCCTGTACACTGTTAATGTGTAGTACTGTATCACACTGACACAGTCTCCCTGTACACTGTTAATGTATAGTACTTTATCACGCTTACACACAGTCTCCTTGTACTCTGTTAATGTGTAGTACTGTATCACACTGACACAGTCTCCCTGTACACTGTTAATGTATAGTACTGTATCACACTTACTCAGTCTCCCTGTACATTGTTAATGTATAGTACTGTATCACACTGACATAGTCTCACTGTATACTGTGAATTTGTAGTACTGTATCACACTGACACAATCTCCCTGTACACTGTAAATGTATAGTACTGTATCACACTGACACTATCTCACTATATACTGTTAATGTGTAGCACTGTATCACACTGACACAAAGTCTCCCTGTACCCTGTTAATGTATAGTACTGTGTCACACTGACACAGTCTCCCTGTACACTGTGAATGTGTCGTACTTTATCACACTGACTCAGTCCCCCTGTACACTGTTAATGTATAGTACTTTATCACGCATACACACAGTCTCCCTGTACACTGTTAATGTGTAGTACTGTATCATGCTGACAGTGTCCCTGTATACTGTTAATATATAGTACTGTATCACACTGACGTACAGTCTCCCAGTACACTATTAATGTGTATTACTGTATCACACTGACATAATCTCCCTGTACACTGCTAATGTATAGTACTGTATCACACTAACACAGTCTCCCTGTACACTGTTAATGTATAGTACTGTAGCACACTGACACACAGTCTCCCTGTACACTGTTAATGTATAGCACTGTATCAGACTGGCACACAGTAACCCTGTACACTGTTAATGTATCGTACTGTATCACACTTACTCAGTCTCCCTGTACACTGTTAATGTATAGTACTGTATCACACTGACATAGTCTCACAGTACTATACATTCACAGTATACAGTATCACAGTGATACACAGTCTCCCTGTACACCGTTAATGTGTAGTACTGTATCACACTGACACAGTCTCCCTGTACACTGTTAATGTATAGTACTGTATCACACTGACATAGTCTCACTGTATACTGTGAATTTGTAGTACTGTATCACACTGACACACAGTCTCCCTGTACACTGTTAATGTATAGTACTGTATCACACTGACACAGACTCCCTGTACACTGTTAATGTATAGTGCTGTATCACACTGACACAGTCTCCCTGTACACTGTGAATGTGTGGTACTGCATCACACTGACACAGTCACACTTGATACTGTTAATGTGTAGCACTGTATCACACAGACGCACAGTCTCTCTGTACGCTGTTAATGTATAGTACTTTATCACACTGACAGAGTCACCCTGTACTGTGTTAACGTATTGTACTGTATCACACTGACACACAATCTCCCTGTACAGTGTTAATGTATTTTACTTTATCACCCTGACAGTCCCCTGTACACTGTCAATGTGTAGTACTGTATCACACTGACACAGTCTCCCTGTACACTGTTAATGTATAGTACTTTATCACACTGACAGTCTCCCTGTACACTGTTAATGTGTAGTACTGTATCACACTGACACAGTCTCCCTATACATTGTTAATGTTTAATACTGTATCACACTAACACAGTCTCCCTGTTCACTGTTAATGTATAGTACTGTATCACACTAACACAGTCTTCCTGTACACTATTAATGTATAGTAATGTATCACACTGGCACACAGCCTCCCTGTACACTGTTAATGTGTAGTACTGTATCACACTGACACAAAGTCTCCCTGTACAATGTTAATGTATAGTACTATATCACACTGACACAGTCACCCTGTACATTGTTAATGTATAGTACTGTTTCACACTGACACACAGTCTCCCTGTACACTGTTAATGTATTTTACTGTATCACACTGACAGTCTCCCTGTACAATGTGAATGTGTAGTACTGTATCACACTGACAGTCTCCCTGTACACTGAATGTGTAGTACTGTATCACACTGACACAGTCTCCCTGTACACTGTTAATGTGTAGTACTGTATCACACTGACACAGTCTCCCTGTGCACTGTTAATGTATAGTACTGTATCACAGTGACACACATTCTCCCTGTACACTGTTAATATATAGTACTGTATCACACTAGCACAGTCTCCCTGTACACTGTTAATGTATAGTACTTTATCACGCTTACACACCGTCTCCCTGTACTCTGTTAATGTGTAGTACTGTATCACACTGACACAGTCTCCCTGTACACTGTTAATGTATAGTACTGTATCACACTTACTCAGTCTCTCTGTACACTGTTAATGTATAGTACTGTATCACACTGACATAGTCTCTCTGTATACTGTGAATTTGTAGTACTGTATCACACTGACACAATCTCCCTGTACACTGTAAATGTATAGTACTGTATCACACTGACACTATCTCACTATATACTGTTAATGTGTAGCACTGTATCACACTGACACAAAGTCTCCCTGTACCCTGTTAATATATAGTACTGTGTCACACTGACACAGTCTCCCTGTACACTGTTAATGTACAGTAGTGCATCACACTGACACAGTCTCCCTATACACTGAATGTATAGCACTGTATCACACTGACGCAGTCTCCCTGTACACTGTTAATGTATAGTACTGTATCACACTGACACAGTCACCTTGTACATTGTTAATGTATAGTACTGTATCACACTGACAGTCTCCCTGTACACTGTGAATGTGTAGTACTGTATGACACTGACACAGTCCCCCTGTACACTGTTAATGTATAGTAGTGCATCACACTGACACAGTCTCCCTGTATATTGTTAATGTATAGTACTGCATCACACTGATACACAGTCTCCCTGTACACTCTGAATGTGTGGTAGTGTATCACACTGACACACGCTCCCTGTTCACTGTTAATGTATAGAACTGTATCACATTGACACAGTCTCCCTGTACATTGTTAATGTATAGTACCTGTATCACACTGACACACGTTCTCCCTGTACATTGTGAATGTGTAGTAATGTATCACACTGACACACAGTTGCCCTGTACACTGTGAATGTGTAGTACTGTATCACACTGACACACAGTCTTCCTGAACATTGTTAATGTATAGTACTGTATCACACTGACACAGTCTTACTGTACACTGTTAATATATAGTACTGTATCACACTGACACTGTCTCCCTGTACACTGTTAATGTATAGTCCTGTATCACACTGTCTCCCTGTACACTGTGAATGTATAGCACTGTATCACACTGACACAGTCTCCCTGTACACTGTTAATGTATAGTACTGTATCACACTGACACAGTCTCCCTGTACACTTAATGTATAGTACTTTATCACGCATACACACAGTCTCCCTGTACACTGTTAATGTGTAGTGCTATATCACACTGACACAACGTCTCCCTGTACACTGTTAATGTATAGTACTGTATCACACTGACACAGTCACCTTATACATTGTTAGTGTATAGTACTGTATCACACTGATACAGTCTCCCTGTACACTGTTAATGTATTGTACTGTATCACACTGACACAGTCTCCCTGTACATTGTTAATGTTTAGTACTGTATCACACTGACACAGTATCCCTGTACACTGTTAATGTGTAGTATTGTATCACACTGACACAGTCGCCCTGTACACTGTTAATGTATAGTACTGTTCGCACTGATACAAGTCTCCGTGTACACACAGACACAGTCACACTTGATACTGTTAATGTATAGTACTTTATCACGCTTACACACAGTCTCCCTGTACACTGTTAATGTGTAGTACTGTATCACACTGACACAGTCTCCCTGTACACTGTTAAAGTATACTACTGTATCACACTTACTCAGTCTCCCTGTACACTGTTAATGTATAGTACTGTATCACACTGACATAGTCTCACTGTATACTGTGAATTTGTAGTACTGTATCACACTGACACACAGTCTCCCTTACACTGTTAATGTTTAGTACTGTATCACTCTGACACATAGTCTCCCTGTACACTGTTATGTATAGTACTGTATCACACTGACACAGACTCCCTGTACACTGTTAATGTATATTTCTGTATCACAATGACAGTCACCCTGTCCATTGTTAATGTATAGTACTGTATCACACTAACACAGTCTCCCTGTACACTGTGAATGTGTAGTACTGTATGACACTGACACAGTCTCCCTGTATATTGTTAATGTATAGTACTGCATCACACTGATACACAATCTCCCTATACACTCTGAATGTGTGGTACTGTATCACACTGACACAGTCTCACTGTACACTGTTAATATTATAGTACTGTATCACACTGAGACAGTCTCCCTGTACACTTATATATAGTACTGTATCGCACTGACAGTCTCCCTGTACACTGTTAATGTATAGTCCTGTATCACACTGACACACAGTCTCTCTGTACACTGTTAATGTATAATATTGCATCACACTGACACAGTCTCCCTGTACATTCTGAATGTATAGCACTGTATCACACTGAAACAGTCTCCCTGGACACTGTTAACGTATAGTACTGTATCACACTGACACACAGTCTCCCTGTACACTCTTAATGTATAGTACTGTATCACACTGACACAGTCTCCCTGTATATTGTTATTATATAGTACTGTATGACACTGACACAGTCTCCCTGTACACTGTTAATGTATAGTACTTTATCACGCATGCACACAGTCTCCCTGTACACTGTTAATGTGTAGTACTGTATCATACCGACAGTGTCCCTGTATACTGTTAATATATAGTACTGTATCACACTGACGTACAGTCTCCCTGTACACTATTAATGTGTATTACTGTATCACACCAACATAATCTCCCTGTGCACTGCTAATGTATATTACTGTATCACACTGACGCACAGTCTCCCTGTACATTGTTAATGTATAGTACTGTATCACACTTACACAGACTCCCTGTACACTGTTAATGTATAGTACTGTATCACACAGACACAGTCACACTTGATACTGTTAATGTGTAGTACTGTATCACACTTACACAGACTCCCTGTACACTGTTAATGTGTAGCACTGTATCACACAGACACACAGTCTTTCTGTACACTGTTAATGTATAGTACTGTACCACACTGACACACCGTCTCCCTGTACACTGTTAATGTGTAGTACTATATCACACTGACGCAGTGTCACTGTACACTGTTAATGTATAGTAATGTATCACACGGACACACAGTCTCTCTGTACGCTGTTAATGTATAGTACTGTATCACACTTACACAGACTCCCTGTACACTGTTAATGTGTAGTACTGTATCACACAGACACAGTCACAATTGATACTGTTAATGTGTAGTACTGTATCACACTGATGTACAGTCTCCCTGTACACTGTTAATGTGTAGTACTATATCACACTGACACAAAGTCTCCCTGTACACTGTTAATGTATAGTACTGTATCACTCTGACACAGTCACCGTGTACATTGTTAATGTATAGTACTGTATCACGCTGATACACAGTCTCCCTGTACACTGTTAATGTATTTTACTGTATCACACTGACAGTCTCCCTGTACACTGTTAATGTGTAGTACTGTATCACACTGATAGTCTCCCTGTACACTGTTAATGTATAGTACTGTATCATACTGACACAGTCTCCCTGTACACTGTTAATGTGTAGTACTGTATCACACTGACACAGTATCCCTGTACACTGTTAATGCTTAGTATTGTATCACACTGACACAGTCTCCCTGTACACTGTTAATGTATAGTACTGTATCACAGTGACACACAGTCTCTCTGTACACTGTTAATATATAGTACTGTATCACACTAACACAGTCTCCCTGTACACTGTTAATGTATAGTACTGTTCGCACTGATACAAGTCTCCCTGTACACACAGACACAGTCACACTTGATACTGTTAATGTATAGTACTTTATCATGCTTAAACACCGTCTCACTGTACACTGTTAATGTGTAGTACTGTATCACACTGACATAGTCTCACTGTATACTGTGAATTTGTAGTACTGTATCACACTGACACACAGTCTCCCTGTACACTGTTAATGTATAGTACTGTATCACACTGACACAGACTCCCTGTACACTGTTAATGTATAGTGCTGTATCACACTGACACAGTCTCCCTGTACACTGTGAATGTGTGGTACTGCATCACACTGACACAGTCACACTTGATACTGTTAATGTGTAGCACTGTATCACGCAGACACACAGTCTCTCTGTACGCTGTTAATGTATAGTACTTTATCAGAATAACAGTCACCCTGTACATTGTTAATTTATTGTACTGTATCACACTGACACACAATCTCCCTGTACAGTGTTAATGTATTTTACTGTATCACCCTGACAGTCTCCCTGTACACTGTCAATGTGTAGTACTGTATCTCACTGGCAAGTCTCCCTGTACACTGTTAATGTATAGTACTTTATCACACTGACAGTCTCCCTGTACACTGTTAATGTGTAGTACTGTATCACACTGACACAGTCTCCCTATACATTGTTAATGTTTAATACTGTATCACACTAACACAGTCTCCCTATTCACTGTTAATGTATAGTACTGTATCACACTAACACAGTCTTCCTGTACACTATTAATGTATAGTTCTGTATCACACTGACACACAGTCTCCCTGTACACTGTTAATGTGTAGTACTGTATCACACTGACACAAAGTCTCCCTGTACAATGTTAATGTATAGTACTGTTTCACACTGACACACAGTCTCCCTGTACACTGTTAATGTATTTTACTGTATCACACTGACAGTCTCTGTACAATGTGAATGTGTAGTACTGTATCACACTGACAGTCTCCCTGTACACTGAATGTGTAGTACTGTATCACACTGACACAGTCTCCCTGTACACTGTTAATGTGTAGTACTGTATCACACTGACACAGTCTCCCTGTGCACTGTTAATGTATAGTACTGTATCACAGTGACACACATTCTCCCTGTACACTGTTAATATATAGTACTGTATCACACTAGCACATTCTCCCTGTACACTGTTAATGTATAGTACTTTATCACGCTTACACACAGTCTCCCTGTACTCTGTTAATTTTTAGTAATGTATCACACTGACACAGTCTCCCTGTACACTGTTAATGTATAGTACTGTATCACACTTACTCAGTCTCCCTGTACACTGTTAATGTATAGTACTGTATCACACTGACATAGTCTCACTGTATACTGTGAATTTGTAGTACTGTATCACACTGACACATTCTCCCTGTACACTGTAAATGTATAGTACTGTATCACACTGACACTATCTCACTATATACTGTTAATGTGTAGCACTGTATCACACTGACACAGTCTCCCTGTACACTGTGAATGTGTCGTACTTTATCACACTGACACAGTCCCCCTGTACACTGTTATGTATAGTACTGTATCACACTGACACAGTCTCCCTGTACACAGTTAATGTGTTGTCCTGTATCACGCTGATACACAGTCTCCCTGTACACTGTTAATGTATATTTCTGTATCACAATGACACAGTCACCCTGTCCGTTGTTAATGTATAGTACTGTATCACACTAACACAGTCTCCCTGTACACTGTGAATGTGTAGTACTATATGACACTGACACAGTCTCCCTGTATATTGTTAATGTATAGTACTGCATCACACTGATACACAATCTCCCTATACACTCTGAATGTGTGGTACTGTATCACACTGACACATGCTCCCTGTTCACTGTTAATGTATAGTACTGTATCACACTGACACAGTCTCACTGTACACTGTTAATATTATAGTACTGTATGACACTGACACAGTCTCCCTGTACACTTATGTATAGTACTGTATCACACTGACAGTCTCCCTGTACACTGTTAATGTATAGTCCTGTATCACACTGACACACAGTCTCTCTGTACACTGTTAATGTATAGTATTGCATCACACTGACATAGTCTCCCTTTACATTGTGAATGTATAGCACTGTATCACACTGAAACAGTCTCCCTGGACACTGTTAATGTATAGTACTGTATCACACTGACACACAGTCTCCCTGTACACTGTTAATGTATAGTACTGTATCACACTGACACAGTCTCCCTGTATATTGTTATTATATAGTACTGTATGACACTGACACTGTCTCCCTGTACACTGTTAATGTATAGTACTTTATCACGCATGCACACAGTCTCCCTGTACACTGTTAATGTGTAGTACTGTATCACACTGACACAGTCTCCCTGTATAACGTTAATATATAGTACTGTATCACACTGACGTACAGTCTCCCTGTACACTGTTAATGTATAGTACTTTATCACGCATACACACAGTCTCCCTGTACACTGTTAATCTGTAGTACTGTATCATGCTGACAGTGTCCCTGTATACTGTTAATATATAGTACTGTATCACACTGACGTACAGTGTGCCTGTACACTATTAATGTGTATTACTGTATCACACTAACATAATCTCCCTGTGCACTGCTAATGTGTAGTACTGTATCACACTGACACACAGTCTCCCTGTACATTGTCAATGTATAGTACTGTATCACACTTACACAGACTCCCTGTACACTGTTAATGTACAGTACTGTATCACACAGACACAGTCACACTTGATACTGTTAATGTGTAGTACTTTATCACACTTACACAGTCTCTCTGTACACTGTTAATATGTAGTACTGTACCACACTGACACACAGTCTCCCTGTACACTGTTAACGTGTAGTACTATATCACACTGACGCAGTGTCACTGTACACTGTTAATGTATAGTACTGTATCACGCTGACACACAGTCTCCCTGTACGCTGTTAATGTATAGTACTGTATCACACTTACACAGACTCCCTGTACACTGTTAATGTGTAGTACTGTATCACACAGACACAGTCACAATTGATACTGTTAATGTGTAGTACTGTATCACACTGACGTACAGTCTCCCTGTACACTGTTAATGTGTAGTACTATATCACACTGACACAAAGTCTCCCTGTACACTGTTAATGTATAGTAGTGTATCACGCTGATACACAGTCTCCCTGTACACTGTTAATGTATTTTACTGTATCACACTGACAGTCTCCCTATACACTGTTAATGTATAGTACTGTATCACACTTACTCAGTCTCCCTGTACACTGTTAATGTATAGTACTGTATCACACTGACACAGTATCCCTGTACACTGTTAATGTGTAGTATTGTATCACACTGACACAGTGTCCCTGTACACTGTTAATGTATAGTACTGTATCACAGTGACACACAGTCTCCCTGTACACTGTTAATATATAGTACTGTATCACACTAACACAGTCTCCCTGTACACTGTTAGTGTATAGTACTGTTCGCACTGATACAAGTCTCCCTGTACACACAGACACAGTCGCACTTGATACTGTTAATGTATAGTACTTTATCATGCTTAAACACAGTCTCCCTGTACAGTGCTAATGTGTAGTACTGTATCACACTGACATAGTCTCACTGTATACTGTGAATTTGTAGTACTGTATCACACTGACACACAGTCTCCCTGTACGCTGTTAATGTATAGTACTGTATGACACTGACACAGACTCCCTGTACACTGTTAATGTATAGTGCTGTATCACACTGACACAGTCTCCCTGTACACTGTGAATGTGTGGTACTGCATCACACTGACACAGTCACCCTGTACTGTGTTAACGTATTGTACTGTATCACACTGACACACAATCTCCCTGTACAGTGTTAATGTATTTTACTGTATCACCCTGACAGTCTCCCTGTACACTGTTAATGTATAGTACTTTATCACACTGACAGTCTCCCTGTACACTGTTAATGTGTAGTACTGTATCAAACAGACACAGTCTCCCTATACATTGTTAATGTTTAATACTGTATCACACTAACACAGTCTCCCTGTTCACTGTTAATGTATAGTACTGTATCACACTAACACAGTCTTCCTGTACACTATTAATGTATAGTTCTGTATCACACTGACACACAGTCTCCCTGTACACTGTTAATGTGTAGTACTGTTTCACACTGACACACAGTCTCCATGTACACTGTTAATGTATTTTACTGTATCACACTGACAGTCTCTCTGTACAATGTGAATGTGTAGTACTGTATCACACTGACAGTCTCCCTGTACACTGAATGTGTAGTACTGTATCACACTGACGCAGTCTCCCTGTACACTGTTAATGTGTAGTACTGTATCACACTGGCACAGTCTCCCTGTGCACTGTTAATGTATAGTACTGTATCACAGTGACACACATTCTCCCTGTACACTGTTAATATATAGTACTGTATCACACTAGCACATTCTCCCTGTACACTGTTAATGTATAGTACTTTATCACGCTTACACACAGTCTCCCTGTACTCTGTTAATTTTTAGTAATGTATCACACTGACACAGTCTCCCTGTACACTGTTAATGTATAGTACTGTATCACACTTACTCAGTCTCCCTGTACACTGTTAATGTATAGTACTGTATCAAACTGACATAGTCTCACTGTATACTGTGAATTTGTAGTACTGTATCACACTGACACAATCTCCCTATACACTGTAAATGTATAGTACTGTATCATACTGACACTATCTCACTATATACTGTTAATGTGTAGCACTGTATCACACTGACACAAAGTCTCCCTGTACACTGTTAATGTATAGCACTGTATCACACTAACACAGTCTCCCTGTACACTGTTAATGTATAGTAGTGCATCACACTGATACACAGTCTCCCTGTACACTCAATGTATAGCACTGTATCACTGACACAGTCTCCCTGTACAATGTTAATGTATAGTACTGTATCACACTGACACACAGTCTTCCTGAACATTGTTAATGTATAGTACTGTATCACACTGACACAGTCTCGCTTTACATTGTTAAGGTATACTACTGTATCACACTGACACACAGTCTCCCTATACACTGTTAATGTGTAGTACTGTATCGCACTGACACTATCTCACTGTATACTTTTAATGTGTAGCACTGTATCACACAGACACGCAGTCTCTCTCTACACTGTTAATGTATAGTACTGTATCACACTGACACACAGTCTCCCTGTACGCTGTTAATGTATAGTACTGTATCACACTTACACAGACTCCCTGGACACTGTTAATGTGTAGTACTGTATCACACAGACACAGTCACACTTGATACTGTTAATGTGTAGTACTGTTTCACACTGACGCACAGTCTCCCTGTACACTGTTAATGTGTAGTACTATATCACACTGACACAAAGTCTCCCTGTACACTGTTAATGTATATTACTGTATCACACTGACACAGTTACCCTTTACATTGTTAATGTATAATACTGTATCACACTGATACACAGTCTCCCTGTACACTGTTAATGTATTTTACTGTATCACACTGACACAGTCTCCCTGTACACTGTTAATGTATAGTACTTTATCACACTGACAGTCTCCCTGTACATTGTTAATGTGTAGTACTGTATCATACTGACACAGTCTCCCTATACATTGTTAATGTTTAGTACTGTATCACGCTAACACAGTCTCCCTGTTCACTGTTAATGTATAGTACTGTATCACACTAACACAGTCTTCCTGTACACTATTAATGTATAGTTCTGTATCACACTGACACACAGTCTCCCTGTACACTGTTAATGTGTAGTACTGTATCACACTGACACAAAGTCTCCCTGTACACTGTTAATGCATAGTAATGTATCACACTTACTCAGTCTCCGTGTACAGTGTTAATGTATAGTACTGTATCACACTGACACACAGTCTCCCTGTTCACTGTTTATGTGTAGTACTGTATCGCACTGACACTATCTCACTGTATACTGTTAATGTGTCGCACTGTATCACACAGACACACAGTCTCTCTGTACACTGTTAATGTGTAGTACTGTATCACAGTGACACACATTCTCCCTGTACACTGTTAATATATAGTACTGTATCACACTAGCACATTCTCCCTGTACACTGTTAATGTATAGTACTTTATCACGCTTACACACAGTCTCCCTGTACTCTGTTAATTTTTAGTAATGTATCACACTGACACAGTCTCCCTGTACACTGTTAATGTATAGTACTGTATCACACTTACTCAGTCTCCCTGTACACTGTTAATGTATAGTACTGTATCACACTGACATAGTCTCACTGTATACTGTGAATTTGTAGTACTGTATCACACTGACACAATCTCCCTATACACTGTAAATGTATAGTACTGTATCACACTGACACTATCTCACTATATACTGTTAATGTGTAGCACTGTATCACACTGACACAAAGTCTCCCTGTACACTGTTAATGTATAGCACTGTATCAGACTGACGCACAGTCTCCCTGTACACTGTTAACGTGTAGTACTGGATCACACTGGCCCAGTCTCACTGTACACTGTTAATTTGTACTACTGTATCACACTGACACAGTCTCCCTATACACTGTTAATGTATCGTACTGTATCACACTGACACAGTCTCCCTGTACACTGTGAACGTATAGTACTGTATCACACTGACACACAGTCTCCCTGTACGCTGTTAATGTATAGTGCTGTATCACACTGACACAGACACCCTGTACACTGTTAATGTGTAGTACTGTATCAAACTGACACACAGTCTCCCTTTACACTGTGAATGTGTAGTACTGTATCACACTGACACAGTCACACTTGATACTGTTAATGTGTAGCACTGTATCACTCAGACACACAGTCTCTCTGTACGCTGTTAATGTATAGTATTTTATCACACTGACACAGTCACCCTGTACTTTGTTAATGTATTGTACTGTATCACACTGACACACAATCTCCCTGTACAGTGTTAATGTATTTTACTGTATCACCCTGACAGTCTCCCTGTACACTGTCAATGTGTAGTACTGTATCACACTGACACAGTCTCCCTGTACACTGTTAATGTATAGTACTGTATCACACTGACAGTCTCCCTGTACAATGTCAGTGTGTAGTACTGTACCACACTTGACAGTCTCCCGGTACACTGAACATGTAGTACTGTATCACACTGACACAGTCTCCCTGTACACTGTTAATGTATTTTACTGTATCACACTGACAGTCTCCCTGTACACTGTTAATGTATAGTACTTTATCACACTGACAGTCTCCCTGTACATTGTTAATGTGTAGTACTGTATCATACTGACACAGTCTCCCTATACATTGTTAATGTTTAGTACTGTATCACACTAACACAGTCTCCCTGTTCACTGTTAATGTATAGTACTGTATCACACTAACACAGTCTTCCTGTACACTATTAATGTATAGTTCTGTATCACACTGACACACAGTCTCCCTGTACACTGTTAATGTGTAGTACTGTATCACACTGACACAAAGTCTCCCTGTACACTGTTAATGCATAGTAATGTATCACACTTACTCAGTCTCCGTGTACAGTGTTAATTTATAGTACTGTATCACACTGACACACAGTCTCCCTGTTCACTGTTAATGTGTAGTACTGTATCGCACTGACACTATCTCACTGTATACTGTTAATGTGTCGCACTGTATCACACAGACACACAGTCTCTCTGTACACTGTTAATGTGTAGTACTGTATCACAGTGACACACATTCTCCCTGTACACTGTTAATATATAGTACTGTATCACACTAGCACATTCTCCCTGTACACTGTTAATGTATAGTACTTTATCACGCTTACACACAGTCTCCCTGTACTCTGTTAATTTTTAGTAATGTATCACACTGACACAGTCTCCCTGTACACTGTTAATGTATAGTACTGTATCACACTTACTCAGTCTCCCTGTACACTGTTAATGTATAGTACTGTATCACACTGACATAGTCTCACTGTATACTGTGAATTTGTAGTACTGTATCACACTGACACAATCTCCCTATACACTGTAAATGTATAGTACTGTATCACACTGACACTATCTCACTATATACTGTTAATGTGTAGCACTGTATCACACTGACACAAAGTCTCCCTGTACACTGTTAATGTATAGCACTGTATCAGACTGACGCACAGTCTCCCTGTACACTGTTAACGTGTAGTACTGGATCACACTGGCCCAGTCTCACTGTACACTGTTAATTTGTACTACTGTATCACACTGACACAGTCTCCCTATACACTGTTAATGTATCGTACTGTATCACACTGACACAGTCTCCCTGTACACTGTGAACGTATAGTACTGTATCACACTGACACACAGTCTCCCTGTACGCTGTTAATGTATAGTGCTGTATCACACTGACACAGACTCCCTGTACACTGTTAATGTGTAGTACTGTATCAAACTGACACACAGTCTCCCTTTACACTGTGAATGTGTAGTACTGTATCACACTGACACAGTCACACTTGATACTGTTAATGTGTAGCACTGTATCACACAGACACACAGTCTCTCTGTACGCTGTTAATGTATAGTATTTTATCACTGACACAGTCACCCTGTACTTTGTTAATGTATTGTACTGTATCACACTGACACACAATCTCCCTGTACAGTGTTAATGTATTTTACTGTATCACCCTGACAGTCTCCCTGTACACTGTCAATGTGTAGTACTGTATCACACTGACACAGTCTCCCTGTACACTGTTAATGTATAGTACTGTATCACACTGACAGTCTCCCTGTACAATGTCAGTGTGTAGTACTGTACCACACTTGACAGTCTCCCGGTACACTGAACATGTAGTACTGTATCACACTGACACAGCCTCCCTGTACACTGTTAATGTATAGTACTGTATCACACTGACACACAGTCTCCCTGTACACTGTTAATGTGTAGTACTGTATCACACTGACTCAGTCACCCTGTACATTGTTAATGTATAGTACTGTATCACACTGACACACAGTCTCCCTGTACTTTTAATGTATTTTACTGTATCACACTGACAGTCTCCCTGTACACTGAATGTGTAGTACTGTATCACACTGACAGTCTCCCTGTACACTTAATGTGTACTACTGTATCACACTGTCACAGTCTCCCTGTACACTGTTAATGTGTATGACTGTATCACAGACACAGTCTCCCTGTGCAATGTTAATGTGTAGTACTGTATCACACTGACACAGTCTCCCTGTACACTGTTAATGTATAGTACTGTATCACAGTGATACACAGTCTCCCTGTACACTGTTAATGTATAGCACTGTATCACACTAACACAGTCTCCCTGTACACTGTTAATGTATAGTAGTGCATCACACTGATACACAGTCTCCCTGTACACTCTGAATGTATAGCACTGTATCACTGACACAGACTCCCTGTACACTATTAATGTATAGTACTGTATCACACTGACACAGTCTTCCTGAACATTGTTAATGTATCACACTGACACAGTCTCGCTTTACATTGTTAAGGTATACTACTGTATCACACTGACACACAGTCTCCCTGTACACTGTTAATGTATAGTAATGTATCACACTTACTCAGTCTCCGTGTACAGTGTTAATGTATAGTACTGTATCACAGTGACACACAGTCTCCCTGTTCACTGTTTATGTGTAGTACTGTATCGCACTGACACTATCTCACTGTATACTTTTAATGTGTAGCACTGTATCACACAGACACACAGTCTCTCTCTACACTGTTAATGTGTAGTACTGTATTACACTGACACGCAGTCTCCCTGTAAACTGTTAACGTGTATTACTGTATCGCACTGGCCCAGTCTCACTGTACACTGTTAATTTGGAGTACTGTATCACACTGACACAGTCTCCCTATACACTATTAATGTATAGTACTGTATCACACTGACACAGTCTCCCTGTACACTGTGAATGTGTCGTATTGTATCACACTGACACAGTCCCCCTGTACACTGTTATGTATAGTACTGTATCACCCTGACACAGTCTCCCTGTACACTGTTAATGTGTAGTCCTGTATCACAATGACACACAGTCTCCCTGTACACTCTTAATGTATAGTAGTGCATCACACTGACACAGTCTCCCTATACACTGTGAATGTATAGCACTGTATCACACTGACACAGTCCCCCTGTACACTGTTAATGTATAGTAGTGTATCACACTGACACAGTCTCACTGTATGTTGTTAATGTATAGTACTGCATCACACTGATACACAGTCTCCCTGTACACTCTGAATGTGTGGTACCGTATCACACTGACACAGGCACCCTGTACGTTGTTAATGTATAGTACTGTATCACACTGACACACAGTCTCTTTGTACACTGTTAATGTATTTTACTGTATCACACTGACAGTCTCCCTGTACACTGTTAATGTGTAGTACTGTATCACACTGACAGTCTCCCTGTACACTGTTAATGTATAGTGCTGTATCACACTGACACAGACTCCCTGTACACTGTTAATGTATAGTGCTGTATCATACTGACACAGTCTCCCTGTACACTGTGAATGTGTGGTACTGTATCACACTGACACAGTCACACTTGATACTGTTAATGTGTAGCACTGTATCACACAGACACACAGTCTCTCTGTACGCTGTTAATGTATAGTACTTTATCACACTGACAGTCACCCTATACTTTGTTAATGTATTGTACTGTATCACACTGACACACAATCTCCCTGTACAGTGTTAATGTATTTTACTGTATCTTCCTGACAGTCTCCCTGTACCCTGTGAATGTGTAGTACTGTATCACACTGACACAGTCTCCCTGTACACTGTTAATGTATAGTACTGTATCACACTGACACACAGTCTCCCTGTACACTGTTAATGTATTTTACTGTATCACACTGACAGTCTCCGAGTGCAATGTGAATGTGTAGTACTGTATCACACTGACAGTCTCCCTGTACACTGAATGTGTCGTACTGTATCACACTGACAGTCACCCTGTACACTGAATGTGTATTACTGTATCACACTGACACAGTCTCCCTGTACACTGTTAATGTGTAGTACTGTATCACAGACACAGTCTCCCTGTACACTGTTAATGTGTAGTACTGTATCACACTGACACAGTCTCCCTGTACACTGTTAATGTATAGTACTGTATCACAGTGACACACAGTCTCCCTTTACACTGTTAATGTATAGTACTGTATCACACTAACACAGTCTCCCTGTACACTGTTAATTTATAGTACTGTTCACACTGACACAAGTCTCCCTGTCCACTGTTAATGTATAGTACTTTTTCACGCATACACACAGTCTCCCTGTACACTGTTAACGTGTAGTACTGTATCGCACTGACACAGTCTCCCTGTGCACTGTTAATGTATAGTACTGTATCACACTGACGTACCGTCTCCCTGTACACTATTAATGTGTAGTACTGTATCACACTGACATAGTCTCCCTGTACACTGCTAATGTATAGTACTGTATCACACTGATGCACAGTCTCCCTGTACACTGTTAATATATAGCACTGTATCACACTGGCACACAGTAACCCTTTATACTGTTCATGTATAGTACTGTATCACACTTACTCAGTCTCCCTGAACACTGTTAATGTATTTTACTGTATCACCCTGACAGTCTCCCTGTACACTGAATGTGTAGTACTGTATCACACTGACACAGTCTCCCTGTACACTGAATGTGTAGTACTGTATCACACTGACACAGTCTCCCTGTACACTGTTAATGTATAGTACTATATCACCCTGTCACACCATCTCCCTGTACACTATTAATGTATAGTACTTTATCACACATGACATAGTCTCCCTGTACACTGTTAATGTATAGTACTGTATCACACTGACACAGTCTCCCTGTACTTTGTTAATGTATAGTACTGTATCACACTAACAGTCTCCCTGTACACTATTAATGTATAGTACTGTATCACACTAACACAGTCTCCCTGTACACTGTTAATATATAGTACTGTATCACACTGACGTACAGTCTCCCTGTACACTATTAATGTGTATTACTGTATCACACTAACATAATCTCCCTGTACACTGCTAATGTATAGTACTGTATCACACTGACGCACAGTCTCCCTGTACACTGTTAATGTATAGTACTGTAACACACTGACACACAGTCTCCCTGTACACTGTTAATGTATAGCACTGTATCACACTGGCGCACAGTAACCCTATACACTGTTAATGTATAGTACTGTATCACACTTACTCAGTCTCCCGGTACACTGTTAATATATAGTACTGTATCACACTGACATAGTCTCACTGTATACTGTGAACGTATAGAACTGTATCACAGTGATACACTTTCTCCCTGTACACTGTTAATGTGTTGTACGGTATCACACTGACACAAAGTCTCCCTGTACACTGTTAATGTATAGTACTGTATCACACTGACGCATAGTCTCCCTGTACACTGTTAATGTATAGTACTGTATCACACTGACATAGTCTCACTGTATACTGTGAATGTATAGAACTGTATCACAGTGATACACTTTCTCCCTGTACACTGTTAATGTGTAGTACTGTATCACACTGACACAGTCTCACTGTATACTGTTAATGTGTAGCACTGTATCACACACACTGTCTCTCTGTACACTGTTAATGTGTAGTACTGTATCACACTGACACAGTCTCCCTGTACACTGTTAACCTGTAGTACTATATCACACTGACGCAGTGTCGCTGTACACTGTTAATGTATAGTACTGTATCACACTGACACACAGTCTCCCTGTACGCTGTTAATGTATAGTACTGTATCACACTTACACAGACTCCCTGTACACTGTTAATGTGTAGTACTGTATCACACTGACAGTCTCCCTGTACACTGTGAATGTGTAGTACTGTATCACACTGACACAGTCTCTCTGTACACTGTTAATGTGTAGTACTGTATCACACTGACGCAGTCTCACTGTACACTGTTAATTTGTAGTACTGTATCACACTGACAGTCTCCCTGTACACTGTTAATGTATCCTACTGTATCACACTGACACAGTCTTCCTGTACACTGTTAATGTATAGTACTGTATCACACTGACACAGTCTCCCTGTACACTGAATGTGTAGTACTGTATCACACAGACACAGTCACACTTGATACTGTTAATGTGTAGCACTGTATCACACTGATGCACAGTCTCCCTGTACACTGTTAATGTGTTGTAAGGTATCACACTGACACAAAGTCTCCCTGTACACTGTTAATGTATAGTACTGTATCACACTGACGCACAGTCTCCTTGTACACTGTTAATGTATAGTACTGTAACACACTGGCACACAGTCTCCCTGTACACTGTTAATGTATAGTACTGTTTCACACTGACACACAGTCTCCATGTACACTGTTAATGTATTTTACTGTATCACACTGACAGTCTCTCTGTACAATGTGAATGTGTAGTACTGTATCACACTGACACAGTCTCCCTATACACTGTTAATGTGTAGTACTGTATCACACTGACACAGTCTCCCTGTGCAATGTTAATGTATAGTACTGTATCACAGTGACACACATTCTCCCTGTACAGTGTTAATATATAGTACTGTATCACACTAGCACATTCTCCCTGTACACTGTTAATGTATAGTACTTTATCACGCTTACACACAGTCTCCCTGTACTCTGTTAATTTTTAGTAATGTATCACACTGACACAGTCTCCCTGTACACTGTTAATGTATAGTACTGTATCACACTGACATAGTCTCACTGTATACTGTGAATTTGTAGTACTGTATCACACTGACACAATCTCCCTGTACACTAAATGTATAGTACTGTATCACACTGACACTATCTCACTATATACTGTTAATGTGTAGCACTGTATCACACTGACACAAAGTCTCCCTGTACACTGTTAATGTATAGCACTGTATCACACTAACACAGTCTCCCTGTACACTGTTAATGTATAGTAGTGCATCACACTGATACACAGTCTCCCTGTACACTCTGAATGTATAGCACTGTATCACTGACACAGTCTCCCTGTACACTGTTAATGTATAGTACTGTATCACACTGACACACAGTCTTCCTGAACATTGTTAATGTATAGTACTGTATCACACTGACACAGTCTCGCTTTACATTGTTAAGGTATACTACTGTATCACACTGACACACAGTCTCCCTATACACTGTTAATGTGTAGTACTGTATCGCACTGACACTATCTCACTGTATACTTTTAATGTGTAGCACTGTATCACACAGACACACAGTCTCTCTCTACACTGTTAATGTATAGTACTGTATCACACTGACACACAGTCTCCCTGTACGCTGTTAATGTATAGTACTGTATCACACTGACGCACAGACTCCCTGGACACTGTTAATGTGTAGTACTGTATCACACAGACACAGTCACACTTGATACTGTTAATGTGTAGTACTGTTTCACACTGACGCACAGTCTCCCTGTACACTGTTAATGTGTAGTACTATATCACACTGACAGTCTCCCTGTACACTGTTAATGTATAGTACTGTATCACACTGACACAGTTACCCTGTACATTGTTAATGTATAATACTGTATCACACTGATACACAGTCTCCCTGTACACTGTTAATGTATTTTACTGTATCACACTGACAGTCTCCCTGTACACTGTTAATGTGTAGTACTGTATCACACTGACACAGTCTCCCTGTACACTGTTAATGTATAGTACTTTATCACACTGACAGTCTCCCTGTACATTGTTAATGTGTAGTACTGTATCACACTGACACAGTCTCCCTATACATTGTTAATGTTTAGTACTGTATCACACTAACACAGTCTCCCTGTACACTGTTAATGTATAGTACTGTATCACACTAACACAGTCTTCCTGTACACTGTTAATGTATAGTTCTGTATCACACTGACACACAGTCTCCCTGTACACTGTTAATGTGTAGTACTGTATCACACTGACACAAAGTCTCCCTGTACACTGTTAATGTATAGTAATGTATCACAGTGACACACAGTCTCCCTGTTCACTGTTTATGTGTAGTACTGTATCGCACTGACACTATCTCACTGTATACTGTTAATGTGTCGCACTGTATCACACAGACACACAGTCTCTCTGTACACTGTGAACGTATAGTACTGTATCACACTGACACACAGTCTCCCTGTATGCTGTTAATGTATAGTACTGTATCACACTGACACAGGCTCCCTGTACACTGTTAATGTGTAGTACTGTATCACACTGACACACAGTCTCCCTTTACACTGTGAATGTGTAGTACTGTATCACACTGACACAGTCACACTTGATACTGTTAATGTGTAGCACTGTATCACACAGACACACAGTCTCTCTGTACGCTGTTAATGTATAGTGTTTTATCAGACTGACACAGTCACCCTGTACTTTGTTAATGTATTGTACTGTATCACACTGACACACAATCTCCCTGTACAGTGTTAATGTATTTTACTGTATTACCCTGACAGTCTCCCTGTACACTGTCAATGTGTAGTACTGTATCACACTGACACAGTCTCCCTGTACACTGTTAATGTATAGTACTGTATCACACTGACAGTCTCCCTGTACAATGTCAGTGTGTAGTACTGTATCACACTTGACAGTCTCCCGGTACACTGAACATGTAGTACTGTATCACACTGACACAGCCTCCCTGTACACTGTTAATGTATAGTACTGTATCACACTGACACACAGTTTCCCTGTACACTGTTAATGTGTAGTACTGTATCACACTGACACAGTCACCCTGTACATTGTTAAAGTATAGTACTGTATCACACTGACACACAGTCTCCCTGTACACTTTTAATGTATTTTACTGTATCACACTGACAGTCTCCCAGTGCAATGTGAATGTGTTGTACTGTATCACACTGACAGTCTCCCTGTACACTGAATGTGTAGTACTGTATCACACTGACAGTCTCCCTGTACACTTAATGTGTACTACTGTATCACACTGACACAGTCTCCCTGTACACTGTTAATGTGTATGACTGTATCACAGACACAGTCTCCCTGTGCACTGTTAATGTGTAGTACTGTATCACACTGACACAGTCTCCCTGTACACTGTTAATGTATAGCACTGTATCACACTAACACAGTCTCCCTGTACACTGTTAATGTATAGTAGTGCATCACACTGATACACAGTCTCCCTGTACACTCTGAATGTATAGCACTGTATCACTGACACAGTCTCCCTGTACACTGTTAATGTATAGTACTGTATCACACTGACACACAGTCTTCCTGAACATTGTTAATGTATAGTACTGCATCACACTGACACAGTCTCGCTTTACATTGTTAAGGTATACTACTGTATCACACTGACACACAGTCTCCCTGTACACTGTTAATGTGTAGTACTGTATCGCACTGACACTATCTCACTGTATACTTTTAATGTGTAGCACTGTATCACACAGACACACAGTCTCTCTCTACACTGTTAATGTGTAGTACTGTATTACACTGACACGCAGTCTCCCTGTAAACTGTTAACGTGTATTACTGTATCGCACTGGCCCAGTCTCACTGTACACTGTTAATTTGGAGTACTGTATCACACTGACACAGTCTCCCTATACACTATTAATGTATAGTACTGTATCACACTGACACAGTCTCCCTGTACACTGTGAATGTGTCGTACTGTATCACACTGACACAGTCTCCCTGTACACTCTTAATGTATAGTAGTGCATCACACTGACACAGTCTCCCTATACACTGTGAATGTATAGCACTGTATCACACTGACACAGTCCCCCTGTACACTGTTAATGTATAGTAGTGCATCACACTGACACAGTCTCACTGTATATTGTTAATGTATAGTACTGCATCACACTGATACACAGTCACCCTGTACACTCTGAATGTGTGGTACCGTATCACACTGACACAGTCACCCTGTACGTTGTTAATGTATAGTACTGTATCACACTGACACACAGTCTCTTTGTACACTGTTAATGTATTTTACTGTATCACACTGACAGTCTCCCTGTACACTGTTAATGTGTAGTACTGTATCACACTGACAGCCTCCCTGTACACTGTTAATGTATAGTGCTGTATCACACTGACACAGACTCCCTGTACACTGTTAATGTATAGTGCTGTATCACACTGACACAGTCTCCCTGTACACTGTGAATGTGTGGTACGTATCACACTGACACAGTCACACTTGATACTGTTAATGTGTAGCACTGTATCACACAGACACAGTCTCTCTGTACGCTGTTAATGTATAGTACTTTATCACACTGACAGTCACCCTATACTTTGTTAATGTATTGTACTGTATCACACTGACACACAATCTCCCTGTACAGTGTTAATGTATTTTACTGTATCTTCCTGACAGTCTCCCTGTACCCTGTGAATGTGTAGTACTGTATCACACTGACACAGTCTCCCTGTACACTGTTAATGTATAGTACTGTATCACACTAACACAGTCTCCCTGTACACTGTTAATTTATAGTACTGTTCACACTGACACAAGTCTCCCTGTCCACTGTTAATGTATAGTACTTTTTCACGCATACACACAGTCTCCCTGTACACTGTTAACGTGTAGTACTGTATCACACTGACACAGTCTCCCTGTACACTGTTAATGTATAGTACTGTATCACACTGACGTACCGTCTCCCTGTACACTATTAATGTGTAGTACTGTATCACACTGACATAGTCTCCCTGTACACTGCTAATGTATAGTACTGTATCACACTGATGCACAGTCTCCCTGTACACTGTTAATGTATAGCACTGTATCACACTGGCACACAGTAACCCTTTATACTGTTCATGTATAGTACTGTATCACACTTACTCAGTCTCCCTGAACACTGGTAATGTATTTTACTGTAACACCCTGACAGTCTCCCTGTACACTGAATGTGTAGTACTGTATCACACTGACACAGTCTCCCTGTACACTGAATGTGTAGTACTGTATCACACTGACACAGTCTCCCTGTACACTGTTAATGTATAGTACTATATCACCCTGTCACACCATCTCCCTGTACACTATTAATGTATAGTACTTTATCACACATGACATAGTCTCCCTGTACACTGTTAATGTATAGTACTGTATCACACTGACACAGTCTCCCTGTACTTTGTTAATGTATAGTACTGTATCACACTAACAGTCTCCCTGTACACTATTAATGTATAGTACTGTATCACACTAACAGTCTCCCTGTACACTGTTAATATATAGTACTGTATCACACTGACGTACAGTCTCCCTGTACACTATTAATGTGTATTACTGTATCACACTAACATAATCTCCCTGTACACTGCTAATGTATAGTACTGTATCACACTGACGCACAGTCTCCCTGTACACTGTTAATGTATAGTACTATAACACACTGACACACAGTCTCCCTGTACACTGTTAATGTATAGTACTGTATCACACTGACGCACAGTCTCCCTGTACACTGTTAATGTATAGTACTGTAACACACTGACACACAGTCTCCCTGTACACTGTTAATGTATAGCACTGTATCACACTGGCACACAGTAACCCTATACACTGTTAATGTATAGTACTGTATCACACTTAGTCTCCCGGTACACTGTTAATGTATAGTACTGTATCACACTGACATAGTCTCACTGTATACTGTGAATGTATAGAACTGTATCGCAGTGATACACTTTCTCCCTGTACACTGTTAATGTGTAGTACTGTATCACACTGACACAGTCTCACTGTATACTGTTAATGTGTAGCACTGTATCACACACACAGTCTCTCTGTACACTGTTAATGTGTAGTACTGTATCACACTGACACAGTCTCCCTGTACACTGTTAACCTGTAGTACTATATCACACTGACGCAGTGTCACTGTACACTGTTAATGTATAGTACTGTATCACACTGACACACAGTCTCCCTGTACGCTGTTAATGTATAGTACTGTATCACACTTACTCAGACTCCCTGTACACTGTTAATGTATAGTACTGTATCACACTGACAGTCTCCCTGTACAATGTCAGTGTGTAGTACTGTATCACACTTGACAGTCTCCCGGTACACTGAACATGTAGCACTGTATCACACTGACACAGCCTCCCTGTACACTGTTAATGTATAGTACTGTATCACACTGACACACAGTTTCCCTGTACACTGTTAATGTGTAGTACTGTATCACACTGACACAGTCACCCTGTACATTGTTAAAGTATAGTACTGTATCACACTGACACACAGTCTCCCTGTACACTTTTAATGTATTTTACTGTATCACACTGACAGTCTCCCAGTGCAATGTGAATGTGTGGTACTGTATCACACTGACAGTCTCCCTGTACACTTAATGTGTACTACTGTATCACACTGACACAGTCTCCCTGTACACTGTTAATGTGTATGACTGTATCACAGACACAGTCTCCCTGTGCACTGTTAATGTGTAGTACTGTATCACACTGACACAGTCTCCCTGTACACTGTTAATGTATAGCACTGTATCACACTAACACAGTCTCCCTGTACACTGTTAATGTATAGTAGTGCATCACACTGATACACAGTCTCCCTGTACACTCTGAATGTATAGCACTGTATCACTGACACAGTCTCCCTGTACACTGTTAATGTATAGTACTGTATCACACTGACACACAGTCTTCCTGAACATTGTTAATGTATAGTACTGCATCACACTGACACAGTCTCGCTTTACATTGTTAAGGTATACTACTGTATCACACTGACACACAGTCTCCCTGTACACTGTTAATGTGTAGTACTGTATCGCACTGACACTATCTCACTGTATACTTTTAATGTGTAGCACTGTATCACACAGACACACAGTCTCTCTCTACACTGTTAATGTGTAGTACTGTATTACACTGACACGCAGTCTCCCTGTAAACTGTTAACGTGTATTACTGTATCGCACTGGCCCAGTCTCACTGTACACTGTTAATTTGGAGTACTGTATCACACTGACACAGTCTCCCTATACACTATTAATGTATAGTACTGTATCACACTGACACAGTCTCCCTGTACACTGTGAATGTGTCGTACTGTATCACACTGACACAGTCTCCCTGTACACTCTTAATGTATAGTAGTGCATCACACTGACACAGCATCCCTATACACTGTGAATGTATAGCACTGTATCACACTGACACAGTCCCCCTGTACACTGTTAATGTATAGTAGTGCATCACACTGACACAGTCTCACTGTATATTGTTAATGTATAGTACTGCATCACACTGATACACAGTCACCCTGTACACTCTGAATGTGTGGTACCGTATCACACTGACACAGTCACCCTGTACGTTGTTAATGTATAGTACTGTATCACACTGACACACAGTCTCTTTGTACACTGTTAATGTATTTTACTGTATCACACTGACAGTCTCCCTGTACACTGTTAATGTGTAGTACTGTATCACACTGACAGTCTCCCTGTACACTGTTAATGTATAGTGCTGTATCACACTGACACAGACTCCCTGTACACTGTTAATGTATAGTGCTGTATCACACTGACACAGTCTCCCTGTACACTGTGAATGTGTGGTACGTATCACGCTGACACAGTCACACTTGATACTGTTAATGTGTAGCACTGTATCACACAGACACAGTCTCTCTGTACGCTGTTAATGTATAGTACTTTATCACACTGACAGTCACCCTATACTTTGTTAATGTATTGTACTGTATCACACTGACACACAATCTCCCTGTACAGTGTTAATGTATTTTACTGTATCTTCCTGACAGTCTCCCTGTACCCTGTGAATGTGTAGTACTGTATCACACTGACACAGTCTCCCTGTACACTGTTAATGTATAGTACTGTATCACACTAACACAGTCTCCCTGTACACTGTTAATTTATAGTACTGTTCACACTGACACAAGTCTCCCTGTCCACTGTTAATGTATAGTACTTTTTCACGCATACACACAGTCTCCCTGTACACTGTTAACGTGTAGTACTGTATCACACTGACACAGTCTCCCTGTACACTGTTAATGTATAGTACTGTATCACACTGACGTACCGTCTCCCTGTACACTATTAATGTGTAGTACTGTATCACACTGACATAGTCTCCCTGTACACTGCTAATGTATAGTACTGTATCACACTGATGCACAGTCTCCCTGTACACTGTTAATGTATAGCACTGTATCACACTGGCACACAGTAACCCTTTATACTGTTCATGTATAGTACTGTATCACACTTACTCAGTCTCCCTGAACACTGTTAATGTATTTTACTGTAACACCCTGACAGTCTCCCTGTACACTGAATGTGTAGTACTGTATCACACTGACACAGTCTCCCTGTACACTGAATGTGTAGTACTGTATCACACTGACACAGTCTCCCTGTACACTGTTAATGTATAGTACTATATCACCCTGTCACACCATCTCCCTGTACACTATTAATGTATAGTACTTTATCACACATGACATAGTCTCCCTGTACACTGTTAATGTATAGTACTGTATCACACTGACACAGTCTCCCTGTACTTTGTTAATGTATAGTACTGTATCACACTAACAGTCTCCCTGTACACTATTAATGTATAGTGCTGTATCACACTAACAGTCTCCCTGTACACTGTTAATATATAGTACTGTATCACACTGACGTACAGTCTCCCTGTACACTATTAATGTGTATTACTGTATCACACTAACATAATCTCCCTGTACACTGCTAATGTATAGTACTGTATCACACTGACGCACAGTCTCCCTGTACACTGTTAATGTATAGTACTATAACACACTGACACACAGTCTCCCTGTACACTGTTAATGTATAGTACTGTATCACACTGACGCACAGTCTCCCTGTACACTGTTAATGTATAGTACTGTAACACACTGACACACAGTCTCCCTGTACACTGTTAATGTATAGCACTGTATCACACTGGCACACAGTAACCCTATACACTGTTAATGTATAGTACTGTATCACACTTAGTCTCCCGGTACACTGTTAATGTATAGTACTGTATCACACTGACATAGTCTCACTGTATACTGTGAATGTATAGAACTGTATCGCAGTGATACACTTTCTCCCTGTACACTGTTAATGTGTAGTACTGTATCACACTGACACAGTCTCACTGTATACTGTTAATGTGTAGCACTGTATCACACACACAGTCTCTCTGTACACTGTTAATGTGTAGTACTGTATCACACTGACACAGTCTCCCTGTACACTGTTAACCTGTAGTACTATATCACACTGACGCAGTGTCACTGTACACTGTTAATGTATAGTACTGTATCACACTGACACACAGTCTCCCTGTACGCTGTTAATGTATAGTACTGTATCACACTTACTCAGACTCCCTGTACACTGTTAATGTATAGTACTGTATCACACTGACAGTCTCCCTGTACAATGTCAGTGTGTAGTACTGTATCACACTTGACAGTCTCCCGGTACACTGAACATGTAGCACTGTATCACACTGACACAGCCTCCCTGTACACTGTTAATGTATAGTACTGTATCACACTGACACACAGTTTCCCTGTACACTGTTAATGTGTAGTACTGTATCACACTGACACAGTCACCCTGTACATTGTTAAAGTATAGTACTGTATCACACTGACACACAGTCTCCCTGTACACTTTTAATGTATTTTACTGTATCACACTGACAGTCTCCCAGTGCAATGTGAATGTGTGGTACTGTATCACACTGACAGTCTCCCTGTACACTTAATGTGTACTACTGTATCACACTGACACAGTCTCCCTGTACACTGTTAATGTGTATGACTGTATCACAGACACAGTCTCCCTGTGCACTGTTAATGTGTAGTACTGTATCACACTGACACAGTCTCCCTGTACACTGTTAATGTATAGCACTGTATCACACTAACACAGTCTCCCTGTACACTGTTAATGTATAGTAGTGCATCACACTGATACACAGTCTCCCTGTACACTCTGAATGTATAGCACTGTATCACTGACACAGTCTCCCTGTACACTGTTAATGTATAGTACTGTATCACACTGACACACAGTCTTCCTGAACATTGTTAATGTATAGTACTGCATCACACTGACACAGTCTCGCTTTACATTGTTAAGGTATACTACTGTATCACACTGACACACAGTCTCCCTGTACACTGTTAATGTGTAGTACTGTATCGCACTGACACTATCTCACTGTATACTTTTAATGTGTAGCACTGTATCACACAGACACACAGTCTCTCTCTACACTGTTAATGTGTAGTACTGTATTACACTGACACGCAGTCTCCCTGTAAACTGTTAACGTGTATTACTGTATCGCACTGGCCCAGTCTCACTGTACACTGTTAATTTGGAGTACTGTATCACACTGACACAGTCTCCCTATACACTATTAATGTATAGTACTGTATCACACTGACACAGTCTCCCTGTACACTGTGAATGTGTCGTACTGTATCACACTGACACAGTCTCCCTGTACACTCTTAATGTATAGTAGTGCATCACACTGACACAGCATCCCTATACACTGTGAATGTATAGCACTGTATCACACTGACACAGTCCCCCTGTACACTGTTAATGTATAGTAGTGCATCACACTGACACAGTCTCACTGTATATTGTTAATGTATAGTACTGCATCACACTGATACACAGTCACCCTGTACACTCTGAATGTGTGGTACCGTATCACACTGACACAGTCACCCTGTACGTTGTTAATGTATAGTACTGTATCACACTGACACACAGTCTCTTTGTACACTGTTAATGTATTTTACTGTATCACACTGACAGTCTCCCTGTACACTGTTAATGTGTAGTACTGTATCACACTGACAGTCTCCCTGTACACTGTTAATGTATAGTGCTGTATCACACTGACACAGACTCCCTGTACACTGTTAATGTATAGTGCTGTATCACACTGACACAGTCTCCCTGTACACTGTGAATGTGTGGTACGTATCACGCTGACACAGTCACACTTGATACTGTTAATGTGTAGCACTGTATCACACAGACACAGTCTCTCTGTACGCTGTTAATGTATAGTACTTTATCACACTGACAGTCACCCTATACTTTGTTAATGTATTGTACTGTATCACACTGACACACAATCTCCCTGTACAGTGTTAATGTATTTTACTGTATCTTCCTGACAGTCTCCCTGTACCCTGTGAATGTGTAGTACTGTATCACACTGACACAGTCTCCCTGTACACTGTTAATGTATAGTACTGTATCACACTAACACAGTCTCCCTGTACACTGTTAATTTATAGTACTGTTCACACTGACACAAGTCTCCCTGTCCACTGTTAATGTATAGTACTTTTTCACGCATACACACAGTCTCCCTGTACACTGTTAACGTGTAGTACTGTATCACACTGACACAGTCTCCCTGTACACTGTTAATGTATAGTACTGTATCACACTGACGTACCGTCTCCCTGTACACTATTAATGTGTAGTACTGTATCACACTGACATAGTCTCCCTGTACACTGCTAATGTATAGTACTGTATCACACTGATGCACAGTCTCCCTGTACACTGTTAATGTATAGCACTGTATCACACTGGCACACAGTAACCCTTTATACTGTTCATGTATAGTACTGTATCACACTTACTCAGTCTCCCTGAACACTGTTAATGTATTTTACTGTAACACCCTGACAGTCTCCCTGTACACTGAATGTGTAGTACTGTATCACACTGACACAGTCTCCCTGTACACTGAATGTGTAGTACTGTATCACACTGACACAGTCTCCCTGTACACTGTTAATGTATAGTACTATATCACCCTGTCACACCATCTCCCTGTACACTATTAATGTATAGTACTTTATCACACATGACATAGTCTCCCTGTACACTGTTAATGTATAGTACTGTATCACACTGACACAGTCTCCCTGTACTTTGTTAATGTATAGTACTGTATCACACTAACAGTCTCCCTGTACACTATTAATGTATAGTACTGTATCACACTAACAGTCTCCCTGTACACTGTTAATATATAGTACTGTATCACACTGACGTACAGTCTCCCTGTACACTATTAATGTGTATTACTGTATCACACTAACATAATCTCCCTGTACACTGCTAATGTATAGTACTGTATCACACTGACGCACAGTCTCCCTGTACACTGTTAATGTATAGTACTATAACACACTGACACACAGTCTCCCTGTACACTGTTAATGTATAGTACTGTATCACACTGACGCACAGTCTCCCTGTACACTGTTAATGTATAGTACTGTAACACACTGACACACAGTCTCCCTGTACACTGTTAATGTATAGCACTGTATCACACTGGCACACAGTAACCCTATACACTGTTAATGTATAGTACTGTATCACACTTAGTCTCCCGGTACACTGTTAATGTATAGTACTGTATCACACTGACATAGTCTCACTGTATACTGTGAATGTATAGAACTGTATCGCAGTGATACACTTTCTCCCTGTACACTGTTAATGTGTAGTACTGTATCACACTGACACAGTCTCACTGTATACTGTTAATGTGTAGCACTGTATCACACACACAGTCTCTCTGTACACTGTTAATGTGTAGTACTGTATCACACTGACACAGTCTCCCTGTACACTGTTAACCTGTAGTACTATATCACACTGACGCAGTGTCACTGTACACTGTTAATGTATAGTACTGTATCACACTGACACACAGTCTCCCTGTACGCTGTTAATGTATAGTACTGTATCACACTTACTCAGTCTCCCTGTACACTGTGAATGTGTAGTACTGTATCACACTGACACAGTCTCCCTGTACACTGAATGTGTAGTACTGTATCACACTGACGCAGTCTCACTGTACACTGTTAATTTGTAGTACTGTATCACACTGACAGTCTCCCTGTACACTGTTAATGTATCCTACTGTATCACACTGACACAGTCTACCTGTACACTGAATGTGTAGTACTGTATCACACAGACACAGTCACACTTGATACTGTTAATGTGTAGCACTGTATCACACTGATGCACAGTCTCCCTGTACACTGTTAATGTGTTGTACGGTATCACACTGACACAAAGTCTCCCTGTACACTGTTAATGTATACTACTGTATCACACTGACGCACAGTCTCCCTGTACACTGTTAATGTATAGTACTGTAACACACTGACACACAGTCTCCCTGTACACTGTTAATGTATAATACTTTTATCACACTGACGCACAGTCTCCCTGTACACTGTTAATGTATAGCACTGTATCACACTGGCACACAGTAACCCTATACACTGTTAATGTATAGTACTGTATCACACTTACTCAGTCTCCCGGTACACTGTTAATGTATAGTACTGTATCACACTGACATAGTCTCACTGTATACTGTGAATGTATAGAACTGTATCACAGTGATACACTTTCTCCCTGTACACTGCTAATGTGTAGTACTGTATCACACTGACACAGTCTCACTGTATACTGTTAATGTGTAGCACTGTATCACACACACTGTCTCTCTGTACACTGTTAATGTGTAGTACTGTATCACACTGACACAGTCTCCCTGTACACTGTTAACCTGTAGTACTATATCACACTGACGCAGTGTCACTGTACACTGTCAATGTATAGTACTGTATCACACTGACACAGTCTCCCTGTACTTTGTTAATGTATAGTACTGTATCACACTAACAGTCTCCCTGTACACTATTAATGTATAGTACTGTATCACACTAACAGTCTCCCTGTACACTGTTAATATATAGTACTGTATCACACTGACGTACAGTCTCCCTGTACACTATTAATGTGTATTACTGTATCACACTAACATAATCTCCCTGTACACTGCTAATGTATAGTACTGTATCACACTGACGCACAGTCTCCCTGTACACTGTTAATGTATAGTACTATAACACACTGACACACAGTCTCCCTGTACACTGTTAATGTATAGTACTGTATCACACTGACGCACAGTCTCCCTGTACACTGTTAATGTATAGTACTGTAACACACTGACACACAGTCTCCCTGTACACTGTTAATGTATAGCACTGTATCACACTGGCACACAGTAACCCTATACACTGTTAATGTATAGTACTGTATCACACTTAGTCTCCCGGTACACTGTTAATGTATAGTACTGTATCACACTGACATAGTCTCACTGTATACTGTGAATGTATAGAACTGTATCGCAGTGATACACTTTCTCCCTGTACACTGTTAATGTGTAGTACTGTATCACACTGACACAGTCTCACTGTATACTGTTAATGTGTAGCACTGTATCACACACACAGTCTCTCTGTACACTGTTAATGTGTAGTACTGTATCACACTGACACAGTCTCCCTGTACACTGTTAACCTGTAGTACTATATCACACTGACGCAGTGTCACTGTACACTGTTAATGTATAGTACTGTATCACACTGACACACAGTCTCCCTGTACGCTGTTAATGTATAGTACTGTATCACACTTACTCAGACTCCCTGTACACTGTTAATGTATAGTACTGTATCACACTGACAGTCTCCCTGTACAATGTCAGTGTGTAGTACTGTATCACACTTGACAGTCTCCCGGTACACTGAACATGTAGCACTGTATCACACTGACACAGTCTCCCTGTACACTGTTAATGTGTAGTACTGTATCACACTGACAGTCTCCCTGTACACTGTTAATGTGTAGTACTATATCACACTGACCGCAGTGTCACTGTACACTGTTAATGTATAGTACTGTATCACACTGACACACAGTCTCCCTGTACGCTGTTAATGTATAGTACTGTATCACACTTGCACAGACTCCCTGTACACTGTTAATGTGTAGTACTGTATCACACTGACAGTCTCCCTGTACACTGTGAATGTGTAGTACTGTATCACACTGACACAGTCTCTCTGTACACTGTTAATGTGTAGTACTGTATCACACTGACGCAGTCTCTCTGTACACTGTTAATTTGTAGTACTGTATCACACTGACAGTCTCCCTGTACACTGTTAATGTATCCTACTGTATCACACTGACAGTCTCCCTGTACGCTGTTAATGTATAGTACTGTATCACACTGACACAGTCTCCCTGTACACTGTTAATGTGTAGTACTGTATCACTGACACAGTCTCCCTGTACACTGTTAATGTATAGTACTGTATCACACTGACACACAGTCTTCCTGAACATTGTTAATGTATAGTACTGCATCACACTGACACAGTCTCGCTTTACATTGTTAAGGTATACTACTGTATCACACTGACACACAGTCTCCCTGTACACTGTTAATGTGTAGTACTGTATCGCACTGACCACTATCTCACTGTATACTTTTAATGTGTAGCACTGTATCACACAGACACACAGTCTCTCTCTACACTGTTAATGTGTAGTACTGTATTACACTGACACGCAGTCTCCCTGTAAACTGTTAACGTGTATTACTGTATCGCACTGGCCCAGTCTCACTGTACACTGTTAATTTGGAGTACTGTATCACACTGACACAGTCTCCTATACACTATTAATGTATAGTACTGTATCACACTGACACAGTCTCCCTGTACACTGTGAATGTGTCGTACTGTATCACACTGACACAGTCTCCCTGTACACTCTTAATGTATAGCTAGTGATCACACTGACACAGCTCCCTATACACTGTCGAATGTTTAGCACTGAATCACACTGACACAGTCCCCTGTACACTGTAATGTATAGTACGTGCATCACACTGACACAGTCTCCCTGTATACTTGTTAATGTATAGTACTGCATCACACTGACTACACAGTCACCCTGTACACTCTGAATGTGTAGTACCGTATCCCACTGACACAGTCACCCTGTACAGTTGTTAATGTATCGTATTGTATCACACTGACACACAGTCTCCTTTGTACACTGTTAATGTATTTTACTGTATCACACTGACAGTCTCCCAGTACACTGTTAATGTGTAGTACGGTATCACACTGACAGTCTCCCTGTACACTGTTAATGTATAGTGCTGTATCACACTGACACAGTCTCCCTGTACACTGTTATGTATAGTGCTGTATCACACTGACACAGTCTCCCTGTACACTGTGAATGTGTGGTACGTATCACGACTGACACAGTCACACTTGATACTGTTAATGTGTAGCACTGTATCACACAGACACAGTCTCTCTGTACGCTGTTAATGTATAGTACTTTATCACACTTGACAGTCACCCTATACTTTGTTAATGTATTGTACTGTATCACACTGACACACAATCTCCCTGTACAGTGTTAATGTATTTTACTGTATCTTCCTGACAGTCTCCCGTACCCTGTGAATGTGTAGTACTGTATCACACTGACACAGTCTCCCTGTACACTGTTAATGTATAGTACTGTATCACACTAACACAGTCTCCCTGTACACTGTTAATTTATAGTACTGTTCACACTGACACAAGTCTCCTGTCCACTGTTAATGTATAGTACTTTTTCACGCATACACACAGTCTCCCTGTACACTGTTAACGTGTAGTACTGTATCACACTGACACCAGTCTCCCTGTACACTGTTAATGTATAGTACTGTATCACACTGACGTACCGTCTCCCTGTACACTATTAATGTGTAGTACTGTATCACACTGACATAGTCTCCCTGTACACTGCTAATGTATAGTACTGTATCACACTGATGCACAGTCTCCCTGTACACTGTTAATGTATAGCACTGTATCACACTGGCACACAGTAACCCTTTATACTGTTCATGTATAGTACTGTATCACACTTACTCAGTCTCCGTGAACACTGTTAATGTATTTTACTGTAACACCCTGACAGTCACCCTGTACACTGAATGTGTAGTACTGTATCACACTGACACAGTCTCCCTGTACACTGAATGTGTAGTACTGTATCACACTGACACAGTCTCCCTGTACACTGTTAATGTATAGTACTATATCACCCTGTCACACCATTCCCTGTACACTATTAACTGTATAGTACTTTATCACACATGACATAGTCTCCCTGTACACTGTTAATGTATAGTACTGTATCACACTGACACAGTCTCCCTGTACATTGTTAATGTATAGTACTGTATCACACTAGCAGTCTCCCTGTACACTATTAATGTATAGTACTGTATCACACTAACAGTCCTCCCTGTACACTGTTAATATATAGTACTGTATCACACTGACGTACAGTCTCCCTGTACACTATTAATGTGTATTACTGTATCACACTACATAATCTCCCTGTACACTGCTAATGTATAGTACTGTATCACACTGACGCACAGTCTCCCTGTACACTGTTAATGTATAGTACTATAACACACTGACACACAGTCTCCTGTACACTGTTAATGTATAGTACTGTCATCACAACTGACGCACCAGTCTCCCTGTACACTGTTAATGTATAGTACTGTAACACACTGACACACAGTCTCCCTTGTACACTGTTAATGTATAGCACTGTATCACACTGGCACACAGTAACCTCTATACACTGTTAATGTATAGTACTGTATCACACTTACTCAGTCTCCCGGTACACTGTTAATGTATAGTACTGTATCACACTGACATAGTCTCACTGTATACTGTGAATGTATAGAACTGTATCGCAGTGATACACTTTCTCCCTGTACACTGTTAATGTGTAGTACTGTATCACACTGACACAGTCTCACTGTATACTGTTAATGTGTAGCACTGTATCACACACACAGTCTCTCTGTACACTGTTAATGTGTAGTACTGTATCACACTGACACAGTCTCCCTGTACACTGTTAACCTGTAGTACTATATCACACTGACGCAGTGTCACTGTACACTGTTAATGTATAGTACTGTATCACACTGACACACAGTCTCCCTGTACGCTGTTAATGTATAGTACTGTATCACACTTACTCAGTCTCCCTGTACACTGTGAATGTGTAGTACTGTATCACACTGACACAGTCTCCCTGTACACTGAATGTGTAGTACTGTATCACACTGACGCAGTCTCACTGTACACTGTTAATTTGTAGTACTGTATCACACTGACAGTCTCCTGTACACTGTTAATGTATCCTACTGTATCACACAGACACAGTCTACCTGTACACTGAATGTGTAGTACTGTATCACACAGACACAGTCACACTTGATACTGTTAATGTGTAGCACTGTATCACACTGATGCACAGTCTCCCTGTACACTGTTAATGTGTTGTACGGTATCACACTGACACAAAGTCTCCTGTACACTGTTAATGTATACTACTGTATCACACTGACGCACAGTCTCCCTGTACATGTTATGTATAGTACTGTAACACACTGACACACAGTCTCCCTGTAACACTGTTAATGTATAATACTTTTATCACACTGACGCACAGTCTCCCTGTACACTGTTAATGTATAGCACTGTATCACACTGGCACACAGTAACCCTATACCTGTTAATGTATAGTACTGTATCACACTTACTCAGTCTCCCGGTACACTGTTAATGTATAGTACTGTATCACACTGACATAGTCTCACTGTATACTGTGAATGTATAGAACTGTATCACAGTGATACACTTTCTCCCTGTACACTGTTAAGGTGTAGTACTGTATCACACTGACACAGTCTCACTGTATACTGTTAATGTGTAGCACTGTATCACACACACTGTCTCTCTGTACACTGTTAATGTGTAGTACTGTATCACACTGACACAGTCTCCCTGTACCTGTTAACCTGTAGTACTATATCACACTGACGCAGTGTCACTGTACACTGTCAATGTATAGTACTGTATCACACTGACACACAGTCTCCCTGTACGCTGTTAATGTATAGTACTGTATCACACTGACACACAGTCTCCCTGTACGCTGTTAATGTATAGTACTGTATCACACTTACACAGACTCCCTGTACACTGTTAATGTGTAGTACTGTATCACACTGACAGTCTCCCTGTACACTTTGAATGTGTAGTACTGTATCACACTGACACAGTCTCTCTGTACACTGTTAATGTGTAGTACTGTATCACACTGACGCAGTTCACTGTACACTGTTAATTTGTAGTACTGTATCACACTGACAGTCTCCCTGTACACTGTTAATGTATCCTACTGTATCACACTGACACAGTCTCCCTGTACACTGTTAATGTATAGTACTGTATCACACTGACACAGTCTCCCTGTACACTGAATGTGTAGTACTGTATCACACAGACACAGTCACACTTGATACTGTTAATGTGTAGCACTGTATCACACTGACACAAAGTCTCCCTGTACACTGTTAATGTATAGTACTGTATCACACTGACGCACAGTTCCTTGTACACTGTTAATGTATAGTACTGTAACACACTGGCACACAGTCTCCCTGTACACTGTTAATGTATAGTACTGTATCACACTGACGCACAGTCTCCCTGTACACTGTTAATGTATAGTACTGTAACACACTGACACACAGTCTCCCTGTACACTGTTAATGTATAGCACTGTATCACACTGGCACACAGTAACCCCTATACACTGTTAATGTATAGTACTGTATCACACTTACTCAGTCTCCCTGTACACTGTTAATGTATAGTACTGTATCACACTGACATAGTCTCACTGTATACTGTGAATGTATAGAGCTGTATCACAGTGATACACTTTCTCCCTGTACACTGTTAATGTGTAGTTATGTATCACGCTGACACAGTCTCACTGTATACTGTTAATGTGTAGCACTGTATCACACAGTTTCTCTGTACACTGTTAATGTGTAGTACTGTATCACACTGACAACAGTCTCCCTGTACACTGTTAATGTGTAGTACTGTATCACACTGACAGTCTCCCTGTACACTGTTAATGTGTAGTACTATATCACACTGACGCAGTGTCACTGTACACTGTTAATGTATAGTACTGTATCACACTGACACACAGTCTCCCTGTACGCTGTTAATGTATAGTACTGTATCACACTTGCACAGACTCCCTGTACACTGTTAATGTGTAGTACTGTATCACACTGACAGTCTCCCTGTACACTGTGAATGTGTAGTACTGTATCACACTGACACAGTCTCTCTGTACACTGTTAATGTGTAGTACTGTATCACACTGACGCAGTCTCTCTGTACACTGTTAATTTGTAGTACTGTATCACACTGACAGTCTCCCTGTACACTGTTAATGTATCCTACTGTATCACACTGACAGTCTCCCTGTACGCTGTTAATGTATAGTACTGTATCACACTGACACAGTCTCCCTGTACACTGTTAATGTGTAGTACTGTATCACACTGACAGTCTCCCTGTACACTGTTAATGTATAGTACTGTATCACACTGACACAGTCTCCCTGTACACTGTTAATGTGTAGTTCTGTATCACACTGACACATTATCCCTGTACACTGTTAATGTGTAGTACTGTATCACACTGACACAGTATCCCTGTACACTGTTAATGTGTAGTATTGTATCACACTGACACAGTGTCCCTGTACACTGTTAATGTATAGTACTGTATCACAGTGACACACAGTCTCCCTGTACACTGTTAATGTGTAGTTCTGTATCACACTGACACATTATCCCTGTACACTGGTTAATGTGTAGTACTGTATCACACTGACACAGTCTCCCTGTACAGTGTTAATGTATAGTACTGTATCACAGTGACACACGTTCTCCCTGTACACTGTTAATGTATAGTACTGTATCACACTGACAGTCTCCCTGTACATTGCTAATGTTTAGTACTGTATCACACTAACACAGTCTTCCTGTACACTGTTAATGTATAGTACTGTATCACACTGACACACAGTCTCCCTGTACAATGTTAATGTATAGTACTGTATCACACTGACACAAAGTCTCCTGTACACTGTTAATGTATAGCACTGTTTCACACTGACAGTCACCCTGTACAATGTCAGTGTGTAGTACTGCATCACACTGACAGTCTCCCTGTTCACTGAATGTGTAGTACTGTATCACACTGACACAGTCTCCCTGTACACTGTTAATGTATAGTACTGTATCACACTGACACACAGTCTCCCTGTACACTATTAATGTGTAGTACTGTATCCCACTGACACAGTCACCCTGTACATTGTTAATGTATCGTTTTGTATCACACTGACACACAGTCTCCCTGTACACTGTTAATGTATTTTACTGTATCACACTGACAGTCTCCCAGTGCAAGTGAATGTGTAGTACGGTATCACACTGACAGTCTACCTGTACACTTAATGTGTAGTACTGTATCACACTAACAGTCTCCCTGTACACTGAATGTGTAGTGCTGTATCACACTGACACAGTCTCCCTGTACACTGAATGTGTAGTACTGTATCACACTGACACAGTCTCCCTGTACACTGTTAATGTGTAGTACTGTATCACAGACACCGTCTCCCTGTACACTGTTAATGTATAGTACTGTATCACAGTGACACACAGTCTACCTGTACACTGTTAATGTATAGTACTGTATCACACTAACACAGTCACCCTGTACACTGTTAATGTATAGTACTGTTCACACTGACACAGTCTCCCTGTACACTGTTAATGTATAGTACTTTTTCACGCATACACAGTCTCCCTGTACACTGTTAATGTATAGTACTGTATCACACTGACGTACCGTCTTCCTGTACACTATTAATGTGTAGTACTGTATCACACTGACATAGTCTCTCTGTACACTGTTAATGTGTAGTACTGTATCACACTGACACAGTCTCCCTGTACACTGTTAATGTATAGTACTGTATCACACTGACATACAGTCTCCCTGTACACTGTTAATGTATAGTACTGTTCACACTGACACAAGTCTCCCTGTACACTGTTAATGTATAGTACTTTTTCACGCATACACAGTCTCCCTGTACACTGTTAATGTATAGTACTGTATCACACTGACGTACCGTCTTCCTGTACACTATTAATGTGTAGTACTGTATCACACTGACATAGTCTCTCTGTACACTGTTAATGTGTAGTACTGTATCACACTGACACAGTCTCCCTGTACACTGTTAATGTATAGTACTGTATCACACTGACATACAGTCTCCCTGTACACTGTTAATGTATAGCCCTGTATCACACTGGCACACAGTAACCCTTTATACTGTTCATGTATAGTACTGTATCACACTTACTCAGTCTCCCTGTACACTGTTAATGTATTTTACTGTATCACCCTGACAGTCACCCTGTACACTGAATGTGTAGTACTGTATCACACTGACACAGTCTCCCTGTACACTGAATGTGTAGTACTGTATCACACTGACACAGTCTCCCTGTACACTGTTAATGTATAGTACTATATCACCCTGACACACCGTCTCCCTGTACACTATTAACGTATAGTACTTTATCACACATGACATAGTCTCCCTGTAGACTGTTAATGTATAGTACTGTATCACACTGACACAGTCTCCCTGTACATTGTTAATGTATAGTACTGTATCACACTAGCATTCTCCCTGTGCACTATTAATGTATAGTACTGTATCACACTAACACAGTCTCCCTGTACACTGTTAACATTAAAGTACTGTATCACACTGAGTACAGTCTCCCTGTACACTATTAATGTGTATTACTGTATCACACTAACATAATCTCCCTGTACACTGTTAATGTATAGTACTGTATCACACTGATGCACAGTCTCCCTGTACACTGTTAATGTATAGTACTGTATCACACTGACACACAGTCTCCTGTTACACTGTTAATGTATAGTACTGTATCACACTTACACAGACTCCCTGTACACTGTTAACGTGTAGTACTGTATCACACTGACAGTCTCCCTGTACACTGTGAATGTGTAGTACTATATCACACTGACGCAGTCTCACTGTACACTGTTAATTTGTAGTACTGTATCACACTGACACAGTCTGCCTGTACACTGAATGTTTAGTACTATATCACACTGACAGTCTCCCTGTACACTGTTAATGTGTAGTACTGTATCACACTGACAGAAAGTCTCCTGTACACTGTTAATGTATCGTACTATATCACACTGACACACAGTCTCCCTGTACGCTGTTAATGTATAGTACTGTATCACACTGACAGAGTCTCCCTGTACATTGTTAATGTTTAGTACTGTATCTCACTAACACAGTCTCCCTGTTCACTGTTAATGTATAGTACTGTATCACACTAACACAGTCTTCCTGTACACTGTTAATGTATAGTACTGTATCACACTGACACACAGTCTCTCTGTACACTGTTAATGTGTAGTACTGTATCACACTGACACAGTCTCCCTGTACACTGTTAATGTATAGTACTGTATCACAGTGACACACAGTCTCCCTGTACACTGTTAATATATAGTACTGTATCACACTAACACAGTCTCCCTGTACACTGTTAATGTATATTACTGTTCACCCTGACACAGTCTCCCTGTACACTTTTAATGTATAGTACTTTATCACGCTTACATACAGTCTCCGTATACACTGTTAATGTGTAGTACTATATCACACTTAATCAGTCTCCCTGTACACTGTTAATGTATAGTACTGCATCACACTGACATAGTCTCACTGTACACTGTGAATTTGTAGTACGGTATCACACTGACCCAGTCTCCCTGTACACTGTTAATGTATTGTACTGTATACCACTGACTCAATCTCACTGTATACTGTTAATGTGTAGCACTGTATCACACAGACACACAGTCTCTCTGTACACTGTTAATGTGTAGTACTGTATCACACTGACACACAGTCTCCCTGTACACTGTTAACGTGTAGTACTGTATCACACTGGCCCAGTCTCACTGTACACTGTTAAGTTGTAGTACTGTATCACACTGACACAGTCTCCCTATACACTGTTAATGTTTCGTACTGTATCACACTGACAGTCTCCCTGTTCACTGTGAATGTATAGTACTGTATCACACTGACACACAGTCTCCCTGTACGCTGTTAATGTATAGTACTGTATCACACTGACACAGACTCCCTGTACACTGTTAACGTATAGTACTGTATCACACTGGCCCAGTCTCACTGTACACTGTTAAGTTGTAGTACTGTATCACACTGACACAGTCTCCCTATACACTGTTAATGTTTCGTACTGTATACACTGACACACAGTCTCCCTGTACGCTGTTAATGTGTAGTACTGTATCACACTGACACAGACTCCCTGTACACTGTTAACGTATAGTACTGTATCACACTGCACACAATCTCCCTGTACAGTGTTAATGTATTTTACTGTATCCCCCTGACAGTCTCCCTGTACACTGTGAATGTGTAGTACTGTATCACACTGACACAGTCTCCCTGTACACTGTCAAAGTATAGTACTGTATCACACTGACACTGTGTCCCTGTACACTGAATGTGTAGTACTGTATCACACTGACAGTCTCCCTGTACACTGTTAATGTGTAGTACTGTATCACACTGACACAAAGTCTCCCTGTAAACTGTTAACGTATAGTACTGTATCACACTGACCAGTCACACTTGATACTGTTAATGTGTAGCACTGTATCACACAGACACACAGTCTCTCTGTACGCTGTTAATGTATAGTACTTTATCAGAATAACAGTCACCCTGTACATTGTTAATTTATTGTACTGTATCACACTGACACACAATCTCCCTGTACAGTGTTAATGTATTTTACTGTATCACCCTGACAGTCTCCCTGTACACTGTGAATGTGTAGTACTGTATCACACTGACACAGTCTCCCTTTACTCTGTCAATGTATAGTACTGTATCTCACTGACAGTCTCCCTTTACACTGAATGTGTAGTACTGTATCACACTGACACAGTCTCCCTGTACACTGAATGTGTAGTACTCTATCACACTGACAGTCTCCCTGTACACTGTTAATGTGTAGTACTTTATCACACTGACACAAAGTCTCCCTGTACACTGTTAATGTATAGTACTGTATCACACTGACGCACAGTCTCCCTGTACACTGTTAATGTATAGTACTTTATCACACTGACATTGTCTCCCGGTACACTGTTAATGTATAGTACTATATCACCCTGACACACCGTCTCCCTGTACACTATTAACGTATAGTACTTTATCACACATGACATAGTCTCCCTGTAGACTGTTAATGTATAGTACTGTATCACACTGAAGCAGTCTCCCTGTACATTGTTAATGTATAGTACTGTATCACACTAACATTCTCCCTGTGCACTATTAATGTATAGTACTGTATCACACTAACACAGTCTCCCTGTACACTGTTAACATAAAGTACTGTATCACACTGACGTACAGTCTCCCTGTACACTATTAATGTATAGTACTGTATCACACTAACACTAGTCTCCCTGTACACTGTTAATGTATAGTACTGTATCACACTTACGACCAGACTCCCTGTACACTGTTAACGTGTATGTACTGTATCACACTGACACAGTCTCCCTGTACACTGTTAATGTATAGTACTGTATCACACTTACACAGTCTCCCTGTACACTGTAACGTGTAGTACTGTATCACACTGACAGTCTCCTGTACACTGTAAATTTGTAAGTACTGTATCACACTGACGCAGTCTCCCTGTACACTGTTAATTTGTCGTACTGTATCACACTGACACAGTCTGCCTGTACACTGAATGTGTAGTACTGTATCACACAGACCAGTCACCTTGTACCTGTTAATGTGTAGTACTGTATCACACTGACACAGTCTCCCTGTACACTGTTAATGTATAGTACTGTATCACACTGACACAGTCTCCTGTACACTGTTAAATGTATAGTACTTTATCACACTGACATAGTTCCCTGTACATGTTAATGTATAGTACTGTATCACACTAACACAGTCTTCCTGTACACTGTTATGTATAGTACTGTATCACATGACAGTCTCCTGTACATGTTAATGTGTAGTACTGTATCACACTGACACAGTCTCCCTGTACACTGTTAATGTTTAGTACTGTATCACACTAACACAGTCTCCCTGTACACTGTTAATGTATAGTACTGTATCACACTAACTCAGTCTCCCTGTACACTGTTAATGTATAGTACTGTATCACACTGACACACAGTCTCCCTGTACAATGTTAATGTGTAGTACTGTATCACACTGACACAAAGTCTCCCTGTACACTGTTAATGTATAGTACTGTATCACAGTGACACACAG